>NC_141057.1:55649066-55676566 GCF_041138505.1 Cibotium barometz | reverse complement strand
AGGGAAGTTGCTTCATCTGCGAAGAAAAAGGACACATGCGTAACGAGTGCCCAAAGCAAAAGGGTGCAAAGACCAACGCAGGACCCAAGCCAAAGGCAGCTAACCAGTTGTCTTTGACAGGTACGTCAGTTACTGTACTTTCTCGCTCTAGTACATGTTCTGATTGTCTGTTCAACTCTAAAGTTTTTGGCTTGTATGATCTTCTCCGAGTTTATAGAGAAGTGAATGGCCATAGAATCCACATTCTTCTAGACCCAGCCAGCTCACACAACTTTGTTAATTACAAACTTGTGCAGAAATTAGATCTTGACACAACACCCAGCGATCATACCTATGAGATACGCCTACCTGCGGGTCGACAAGTATGGGATCGAAGGTGGACATGCTACCGATCCGGATTCAGGACTACAAAGATACTCTGGAATGCTATATTATGCACCTAGAACATGTAGACTTGTTATTAGGGATTGAGTGGTTTAAGACTCTTCAAGTCCAGATAGATTGGTCTAGTCATATTTTTTCTTTTGAACATAGAAACACCCAGTATAGTATCTTAGGTGATTGTATACATCCCCCTCTCAGGGACCTCTTGTAAATACAGTTGATTTTGGCAATATAATGGATTCTTCTTTGTATACTGCTTTCCATTGTGTCTTGATTCCACTTTCTTCATTTCTCATACCTTCTATGGATGTCAATGAATAAGGAATTGCCATCGAGCTTACCACCTGAGAGGGCAGTAGATCATCGTATTGACCTAATCCCTGGTGCTCACCTTGTTAGTATTCCACCTTACAAGATGAGCCAAGCTGAGGAAGATGACTTGGCTAAACAACTCGAAGATTATTTGAGGATGGGCCAGATCCGTCCAAGTAAATCACCTTGGGGTGCACGTGTGTTGCTTAGGAGAAAGAAGGACAACGCCTGGAGAATGTGTATAGATTACAAGAGATTGAACAAGCTGACAATTAAGAACCGTTATCCTCTCCCTAGATCAAATGACCTGATTGACCGGTTAGCAGGAGCGAAATATTTCACGAAGATAAATTTATGTACTGGCTATCACCAGATACATATTCATGAAAGGCATGTCGAAAGAACCGCCTTTCGGACTAGGTATGGCCATTACGAATTTCTCGTATTACCTTTTGGGTTAACCAATGCTCCAACCACTTTTCATCAGCAGATGATGAACGATCTTTTTCGTAAACATTTGGAAAAATTTATGGTTGTGTTCTTGGATGATATTTTGATATATAGTCGTACTCTTGAGGATCATGTTAGACACCTCACGATTGTCTTAACTATTTTAAGACAAAATTGACTATATGCTAAATTAAGTAAATGTGAGTTTTTCATGACAGACATCATTTTACTTGGGACACAAGATCACTAGAGATGGATTGAGCATTGACTATGACCGAGTTCAGAAGGTTCTGGACTGGCCTATACCACGAACAATGAAACAACTTCGTTCTTTTCTCGGTTTTGTTGTTTTTCTTCAGAAATCTGTGCGGAAGTACTCTCAGCTCACACTACCGATGACCGACTTGTTGAAAGGTCGTGGACGTAAGTCAAATGAGCCTATCACTTGGAATAACGATCTGGATATGGCCTTCAGACTTTTGAAAGATAAAGTCAAGGAAGCACCTATCTTAGCATTACCCGATCCTAGTCGGCCTTATGTTCTTGAAACTGATGCCAGTGATGACTATGCCATCGAGGCTGCTCTATTTCAAGATGGTAGACCTGTTGCTTTTGAAAGTAAAAAGCTAGACGACACTCAATCTCGTTGGCCAACCCTTGAGAAGGAGCTTTATGCTGTGATTCACGCTCTCAAGGTTTGGAGACATTATTTATATGGGTCCAAGTTTGTGATATTGACTGATCATCAGTCAATCAAGTATGTGTGTGATGCGGATGATTTGAGAGGAAGGAAAGCTCGATGGACTGAATTAATGCAAGATTTTGATTTTGAGATTCGTTATAGAAAAGGGTCCATGAATAGTGTTGCAGATGTGCTTAGTCGAATTAGAGAGGTGATACTTTGTCGTTCACCGAGATTTCTACTGACTTATTTCAGTCATTGAGAGGGCTGATAGTTATTTTGGTCCATTTTGGCAGAAGATCCACGACAGGAGCTCATTGATTGACCAAGACTTTATGACTGAGCAGCCTACCATTCAAGCTGCAGGAGGCCAGTGGATGATTCGGAATTGTTTACTATTCCGTATTGACAAAATTTGTGTACCACAGATCCCGGACATTAGGTCCAAGATTCTTAAGGAGTGTCACGACTGTCAAAATACACAGCGGAAATGATAACCAAACTTGGGTCCACAAGAGCAGGTAGAGTGCAGAAAATAGACTGCACAAGAAACACTGAGAGATAGGCGTGTAAACTCTTCTCTATACACAAGATCCCGTACAAAACTAAATGAGAAAATGGTGAGGAACATGGGGCCTATTTATATGCCCCATGGATGCAGTCGGCCAGCACTTGAGGGCTCTCCACGACTGCATAAAGCAAGTCGGCTAGCAGAAAATATCTCCACGACTGTACAAAACAAGTCGGCCAGCATCAAAACCTCCACGACTGCATCATAGGCAGTCGGCCAGCCACCAGGAGCACATGAGGTACAGTCGGCCAACACCAGGGGCTCCTGCCAACATGTGGCATCCATCCGCACCATGGAAAAATGGGGAAAAAAATACGGGGAGTGAGGAAAAATGATAAAACACCTATTCAAGGCGGGCACACCCACAACAGAAGCCCTGGTGTCTGATTAACACAGGAGATGATTTCTAACACCCCCTCTCAGCTCCTGGCTGTGCAATCAATCCAAGGGAGCTGGAGTGCCGCCTGAGCGTAGCCTGAGGTAGAGACTTCGTGAAGAGGTCCGTCGCATTGTCCTCCATCGAACAATAAAGGAGCAAGATGTCACCAGCCAAGATCTTCTCACATACAAAGTGATACTGTATCTCTATGTGCTTGGTCCGGGCATGGAAGACCGGGTTCCGAGCAATAGCTATACAACTCTGGTTATCGCACTGGATGACTGTGGGCTCCTTCTGTGGAAATCCAATCTCGCCTAGCAGCCTCCGCAACCACATAACTTCGCAAGCAGCACCACAAGCAGCCCGGTACTCTGCCTCTGTCGAAGAGAGGGCAATAGTTGGCTGCCTCTTGCTGCTCCAAGAAACTGCTCCTGAGCCAAGGGTAAAACTGTATCCTGAAGTAGATCTCCTCATGTCTGGATCTCCTCCCCAATCTGCGTCACTCCAACCTTGGAGTCTGACTCCATCCCCTCCTGTGTAAAAGAGTTCTAGATCCTTCGTACTCTGCAGATACCGCAAGATCCGCAATCCTGCGTCCCAATGAGACTTCAATGGTGTCTCCATAAAAGAGCTCAACAGCCCCACGGAGAAGCTCAAGTCCAATCTGGTGTTCAACAACCAGATCAATGAACCAACCAACTTCCGGTACTGCGAGGCATCAACTGGCTCACAAGGATCAGTAACGGTTAACTTTGTGTTTGGGTCCATCGGCGAAGTAATAGGCTTGCAGTTCTCCATCCCAAAGGCCTCAAGCAACTCATGAACATACCGTTGCTGAGAGACAAAAAAAGCCCCTCTAGGTCTGCCAGATCTCCAATCCCAAAAAGAAGTGGAGTAAGCCTAAGTCGGTCATCTCAAACTCCTTTGACAAGGCAGCCTTCGTCACACCAATGTGCTCCACATGACCGCTGGTGAGAATGAGATCATCCACATAAAGGATGATTATCGTAACCATGCCGCGTTCCCGAAAGAGATACAGGTTAGGATCTGCAACCGATCTCTGAAATCCAGTCCAAATAAAGAAGGAATCAATCTTCTATTTCCAAGCCCTGGGAGCCTGCTTAAGACGATACAAGGCCCTACGTAACCTGTAAACCATCCCTTTTGATCCTGGAACAACAAAGCCTGGAGGCTGCTCAACATACACCTCCTCCTGTAGGTCACCATTAAGGAACACAGATTTTACATCCATTTGATACACGGGCCACCTCTGAGAAGAAGCAAGGGCAAGATTGGTCCGAATCGTGGACATTCGTGCTGTCGGTGCAAAGGTATCCTCGTAGTCGATGCCTGGCCGCTGAGCATAACCTTTAGCCACAAGTCTCGCTTTGTGTTTGTCCACCGACCCATCAGACGCATATTTGGTCTTAAAGACCCATTTGACACCAATGACTGACCGTTTCGGCGGCCTCGGTACCAACTCCCATGTGTTGTTCTTCTCGATGGCATCAAGTTCCACCTGCATGGCTTTCCTCCAAGTATCCTGTGAAAGGGCTTCCTTGACGGAAGTGGGCTCTTTGTCCCGCATAATACGAGACATCAGAGCATAGTTTACCTGAAGAAGCTCTGCTGTATTGCTTTTATCTCGGACTCTTGTGTGATCTTCGAGGGCTGTCCTCTGTGGTCCACACGGAGGGTAACTCCGTGACATCTGACTCCCGAAGGGTGTCCAACAACCACCTAGGTACTCAAACACATCGTGGAGTCTCCTGTGGTTGCGGGGGCTCTACTCCTGCGGGCTCAACCTTCTGTACTGACTGAGATTGATCAACTGGAATAATGGTCTGGGAATCATCATCAGACTCCTCTGGATCTCCAAGAGGTGGCGGCTCCTCGCCAATGGATACTGGAACATGCTCGTCAAAGACCACATCCCGACTGACAACAATCTCGTTCCTGTCTGGATCATACAATCTGTATCCCTTGGAAAGAGAATTATACCCCACAAATACAAGCTTGCGAGACTTGGAGTCAAGCTTCCCCCTCTGCTTCTTCGGAATATGTACATACGTATCACTCCCAGAGACATGGAAGTGCGAGACATCAGGTTTCCTGCCAAAGTATGCCTCAAATGGAGTCATATGAGGTACTGAAGTCGTCGGAGATCGGTTGAGGGTATGGACAGCCGTTGCCACAGCCTCTCCCCAAAGTGGACGAGGAAGATCACGATGCTTCAGCATGGTCCTCGCCATCTCCACCACAGTCCTGTTCTTGCTTTCTACAACTCCATTCTCCGAAGGCGAATCCTGGATTGGCCAGTTCCCTCTTGATGCCATGATCTGCACAAAATCTGAGAAATACAGTTGAGGAGAATTCACCTCCTTTGTCAGCCTTGAGAGTCTTTACCTAAAATCCAGACTCTTTCTCCACCATCACGTGCCAATCCTTGAACCGTGCAAAAGGTTGGTCCTTCTGGGAAAGAAAGTAGACCCCATGTGAATCTGGTACAATCATCAACAAGCAGCATAAAGTAGAGAGATCATCCCAAAGATGGTGTCTACTGTGGTCCACACAAGTCAGTGTGAATCAACTCCAATGGTTTCGAAGCCCGCCTGGAAGCCTGCTTCGGAAAGGATTCCCTGTGCTGCTTACCACGTATGCAAGAACTGCAACGCCCTTGCCTACTGCCAACATCTGGCAAGCCAACCACCATCTGGTCTAGGAAAGTTTGCCGAAGTGCATCCACATTTAAGTGGCCAAAACGAAAGTGCCACAAATCTCCGACCTGAGAACCTGTCAACGAGGAGAGTGCAGAGAGCTTGTAGATACCATTCTTCACACCGCCTTCCCAAACAACCTGGCCAGTCTCACGGTCCCGTAGAGCAACTGAATGCTCCTCAAATTCCACCCGAAAGCCAGTCTTGCATACTTCATGCATTGACAGAAGATGAAACCCAGAGCAAGGACATAAAGAACACGAGAAGCATGCTTGCCCCCCTTGCTGTCGGGAATAATCTCCATCCGGCCCTCACTATGTATCGGAACAGTGGAGTTGTCGCCAATAAAGATGCGACCTGACTGCCGTTTCAGATCCAAAAAGAAGTCACGGGACGGAGTCATATGCCTGGAAGCACCACTGTCAAGAATCCATTCCCCGGGTATCCTTCGCGGTTAAGCCAACTGCCTCCTCGCTTGAAGACGATGAAGCATCGGAGTCCATCATCTCTAAGTGCACAAATGCAGGAGTCTTTGCAGCTGAGGCCGAGGAATCAGCACTCTTCCCAGTCCGCTTAGGACACTTCCTCCAACAGTGGCCTTTCTCGCCACAATCATTGCAGGATCTTTCGGCCTTCAGCTTCTCTCGTTCTGAGTCAGGATTCTTCTCAGACGACTTCTCCGGTGAAGCCTTCCCTTTGCCCTTGTTGTTATTCCGGCCTTTCGACCGTTGGCCAGTTAAGGCCTCCGAACCGCCGCTATGAGGAGGGTTCGTGAAACGATCCTCCTGGTCCAAGACCATTGGCACAAGCTCCTCCCAAGTAATGGTGCTGAGCCTACCACTCGTAATCAACGAGGAGTGGAAAGCAGAATACTGAGCAGGCAAGTGGGATAGCAAAGTGATGGCCATGTCTTCAAATGATATCTCCTTCCCAGCCTGGAGGACTTCTTGCTGAAGGGCCTGTAGCTTGTTAATGTGTTCCCACATCGTCGAGGACTTTGCAAGGTTCATAACCCGCATCTGCGCTTCCAAGGAGATCCTCTTCATGGGTGATACCCTGTTATAAAGAGAAGACAAGTGCTGCCATATGCCTCTGGCCAGCATCATGTGCTTTACATGATTGATCACTTGTTGTGTGCACTTGAGGAAAATAAATGACCGGACCCTGGCGTTGACACGATCCCACATCTGTGCCTGTGCCTCCCGGTCCTTCTTCATCGACAGTACCTCCCCTTCCTCTGCTTCCGGCCGTGGAACCCCGATGATGATGAAATCAACAAGGTCATATGACTCCAGTACAGACTCCATCATAACCTTCCAGATGCCGTAATTGTTCCCGTCCAACTGACGGTCCACAGGGAACGTGGGGAGAGTCGGGATCTTCACGTGCTTCTCAGCCATCTCTAACAAATCTGCCATCTCGGGGATTAAACTGAAAAAGGGTGGGTGGGTGGGAAAAAAACTCTAAACCTGCAAGTGGCTGTCCAGCACCTTAGCCCGCCTTACTCTTGCAATTTCTCTTCCCGAACAGTCCAAAACAGTCCACCAATCAGCAACTTAACTATCCCCCTCTTGCTCAGAAAACTCCCAAGATCTATCAAGAGCCTAGGGCTCTGATACCATGTCAAAATACACAACGGAAATGATAACCAAACTTGGGTCCACAAGAGCAAGTAGAGTGCAGAAAATAGACAGCACAAGAAACACTGAGAGATAGGCGTGTAAACTCTTCTCTATACACAAGATCTCGTATAAAACTGAATGAGAAAATGGTGAGGAACATGGGGCCTATTTATATATGCCCCATGGATGCAGTCGGTCAGCGCTTGAGGGCTCTCCACGACTGCATAAAGCAAGTCGGCTAGCAGAAAATATCTCCACGACTGTACAAAACAGGTCGACCAGCATCAAAACCTCCGCGACTGCATCATAGGCAGTCGGCCAGCTATCACCAATTGGCCGACCATTTGGTCCATCTCCAGTTTTGTGTCTCGTTCACTTGAGGCCAGGCCGGCGTCTCATGTGAAGAGGCCAGTATTCTTGCTTGACATGGACGGGAGCCAGACTGGTGCCACCCGTGTATGACCTGGACTGTATTCTATCCATGGGATTGTCACGCCATGGAAGAGCCACTATTTGTGCCGTGTCTTGCCTATGGGACTGTCACTCCATAGGGAGGCTCGTGCCTGGAACTGTGTTTTACCTATGGGACTGTCACTCCATAGGAAGACCAGGATTTATGTTTTACGTCGTGCCATTTTTGTGCCCGACAGATATTTTGTACTTGTTCCATGAACGGGAGATATGTCCATGATACTATTTGCACATGCACTCATGTTTTGCATGTTTGAAACTGTTTTCGCATGACTTGTATTTTTGTGTTTGCCTGTTTGACGTCACTTACTGAGCGGGGACGCCTGCCAGTGAGTTGTGAAGTTTGCTCTGTCTTTGACGAGTTTTGTTGCATGTGAACAGGTGGTAAGTGTATTACACATGTTGGTTTAATACTTTATTTTCTAACCTTTTGTTTTATAAGGTTGTATGTTCACACACTTAAAAGTGGGCACCCACTATGGGCACCCACATAGGGGCCAAGGTGGGGAGCCACACTTAACCTTTGTGTGTGTGGGGGTGGGTGCATGGTCACCTACCCACACCACCATGAAGCTGGCCGCCCACATGCAAACGTGGGGAGCCAGCCAACTCTAATCGTTTACTCCACTCCAACCTTTACAAAAAGGAGCCACCACCTCTATCGTAGAAAAAAAGAAAAAGCGGCGAGCATCTCCTCCGCTTCAGGCTGTGCGCTTCAACCCTCAGGCTGCTCCTTCTCGTGGCTCTCAGGCGGCTGCAACTCCATAGGCGGCTGTGTGCTTTCCCATACAGGCGGCACAGGCTGCTGTTCCTTCAGCAGGCTGCGCTGCCTACTCAGCAGGCGGCTGCCACCTCCAGAAGGCTACGCTTCTGCTCCTATCAGGCTGCTGCAGCCAAGCGCCTCCATTTCAGATGGCGTTTCTGCACACAGGCGGCGGCTGAGCCCTACACACAGGCTGCTCCTCCAGTAGGTGGTTGTCCCCTCCAGCAGACGGCTGCCTCTTCTCCACTGCAGCCAGGCGACCACACAGGCTGCTCCTCCACTGTGTGTACTTCTCCTACTCAGCAGGCGACGGCTGTACCCTGCATACAAGCGGCTCCTGCTTATTCTCCCTCAGGTGGCTGTACCTTCTGTACGTGGCTGCTGTTCCTTCAGTTGGCGGCTGTGCTCCTACAGCCAGGCGACTCCTCTTCCACAGAAGGTGGCTGTGTCCTGCACAGCGGGTGGTTGTTCTCCTTTGTAGGCGGTTGTGCCTCCTTTACATAGGCGGCATCTCCTTTCTTCAGGGGGGGCTATACTTTTCCCTAGGCAGCTACTCCTCTCGACATGTTGCTCCACCTTGGTGTCCCTCTCAAGTAGCTGCACACAGACACCTTGGGTATTGGTCTTCCATTAGCAATCTACAAGTAAGTGAATTTCAGATTTAAGTAAAGAACTTTGTGTTGTAAATCTGATAAAAGATTCCCTCTCTACGGCTAACACCTGTTCGGTGGCGGGTAGTCCAAGCTTTTGGAGAACCACGGTCCAAAGGTGCCGAGATCGGGAGAGCCAGGCGTTAGTACGGGAGTGCCTGTTTGTGCGTGGTCCTGAAACACCAGTGGGGCACTCTCCGCGGATTCCAGTGAAGGCATGGGACCGTAGAGACTGGACCACTCAAGTGGTCGCTCTACTTTGAACATCTACTTCGAGCCTTTTGTTTGGTATTGTATTCATTTGTACATGGACATCATCTGGTTCTTGGAACCCATGGAGCATTATATTTGTTAAATACTCCCAATAATATATCATATATTGAGGGGGGGGTCAGCCCGTTCCGGTCCCAGTGCTGGTGTCCATCTATCTCATTCCATTTCATTTCAATTTCAAGTTGTTATTAAGTTGTCCATTTCAAATTGTGTTATTAAGTTGTGCTATTACGCGTGTGGGTGTCCATCGGAGTCTATTCCCACTTGACGGGAGCACATGAGGTACAGTCAGCCAGCACCAGGGGCTCCTGCCAACATGTGGCATCCATCCGCACCATGGAAAAATGGGGAAAAAAATACGACGAGTGAGGAAAAATGATAAAACGCCTATACAGGGCGGGCACACCCACAACAGAAGCCCTGGTGTCTGATTAAGACAGGAGATGACTTCTAACGACGCCGCCCCTTCTCCTGTCTGATTAAGACAGGAGATGACTTCTAACAACGACGCCCCTTCTGCTGGACACCCTGGGGTACACAGGACATTATCGTTAGTGAAACACACTTTTTATTGGCCAAAGATGAAAGGGTATGTAGAAGATTATGTTCTCAAGTGTCAAGTTTGTCAAGCAAATAAAGCTGAACGCTTTAGACAGGCTGGGTTGTTGCATCCTTTGCAAATCCCAAGTAATAAATGGGAAAGTTTTTCCATGGATTTTATTACCGGATTGCCAAGAACACATCAAGGCCACGATTCTATTTGGGTTGTGGTAGATCGCTTAACAAAAATGGCTAGATTTTTACCAGCCCGGACGACCATTACAGCTACGCAATTAGCAAGGCAGTTTATCGAGCAATTGTTCAAACTGTACGGGTTACCGCAAGACATAGTCAGTGATAGAGACTCTAAGTGTACGAGTGATTTTTGGAAACTTGTTTTTGAGAAGTTGGAAACAACTTTGAATTTGAGTTCCTCATATCATCCTCAATCTGATGGCCAGATTGAAAGAGTCACATGCACTTGCTTCATGCAGCCAAGGCCGGTAGCAGTCTCGAGGCCCGCAAGGGTAGCTTCGAAACCATGCGTGATTTTGGCGTACTTCCCCATGATACCCTTTGGACGGTCCTCGTCGGTCCACCAAGCTCACTCCTCATGCCTCATTTGCCTCAGTTTTCTCCGTAGACTATGTGGCGCATGATGAGCCAACATCGTGGAAAGATGCTATCCAGCAGCCACCTTGGAAACAAGCTATGGAGCAAGAACTCGAAAGCATTGATCATAATGGCACATGGTCCCTAGTGGATCACCCTCGTCATAAGAAGGTCATTGGAACCAAATGGATCTTCCACACCAAATTTAAAGCCGATGGTACCTTGGACAAATACAAAGCCCAGCTTGTGGTGCAAGGTTTTCGCCAAAAAGAAGGCATTGAGTGCCTTCCTCAATGGCATTCTCGAGGAAGAGGTCTATGTTGACCAACCTTCGGGTTTCCTGCTCCATGGGTATGAGGACAAAGTCATCCGCCTACATAAAGCTCTTTATGGGCTTAAGCAAGCCCCCCGAGCGTGGTATCATCTCATCGACAAATTTTTTCCCAACCATGGTTTTCAACCATCTCACTGTGGTCCCTGTTAGCACTTTCATCCCCAGTTTCTGCTCTTTATGGTGCCCATTTGGTCCCCTTTTGTATGGCCCTTGCTTGTGGGCTGGCCACCCCTTTTTTAGTATTTTTCTGGGATTTTTCCCAGCCATTCTGGCATTTTTCCAGTGAGCCATGTCCAACAGCTCCAGTCGGCCTGTTTATGAGCTCCAGTCGGCCAGCACTTCCCCACTATAAATAGTGGGTGCTAGCCTCTCATTTTTCATTGAGTCTTGTACTTTTTTGCTCCCTCACTTATGAGACTATCACTGTCTCTTGCTTGGGACTGTTTTGGTTCAGTATATTCAGCATAGTTTGCTCCATATCTCTCTCTCTCTTGCACTCTCTGTTCAGCACATTCTAGTGCCACTCTGCTTCCGCTCTGTGCACTCTTTCATGGTATCAGAGCTCCCGGTTTAGCAACCTTTCTGCTGCCCCAGATTCAGCCCTGTTTTCAGCACCTTCTCCTCTGCGTTTTCTTCCAGATCCATAGCTTTTGCTGCTGCGTTTTCTGGACAGCACCCTGCTGGTCGTTTTTTTTCAGATTGGCTTCACCGATTCAGCCGTCTGGCTCTTGGAGATCAGCGTTTCATTGCCCACTTGGAGATTGGACTGCAGGCGGCCTGTTTTCTACAGGACAGCACTTGTTCACTGCTGCGTTTTCCTCTCCAGTGGTCCTTTCCCTTTGCAGAGGGGGCTTGTGGTGTTGCAGGCTTTGGTGGCACTCTTGGTACCTGTGGAGGACACCTTTTCTTCAGAGATTGTGCATTTCTTGAGATTGAGCCCAAGCTCTTGTGATGGCTGCTCCCACTTCTCTTCATATGTTTGCTGAGTCTGCCAAGTTGGATGGTTCCAACTACACCCTATGGAAGGTGAAGGTGAAATCGGCCTTGCGTGGCGTGGATCTCTGGGATTGGCTTGTTACACCAGCCAATGCCACCCCTCCCACCCTTGCTTCCGGTGGTGTGACTCAGGCACAGATTGATATTTGGCAGTCGAATGATCGACGTGTTTTCTCCTTCCTGATGTTGAACTGTCAGGATGCTGTTCTCTCTCATGTGCGTACAGCAGATGCTGCACATGAAGTTTGGAAGGCTTTTGCAGATCTCTATGAGATTAAGTCTCCGGGTCGGATTTTGGCATTGGAAAAGCAACTTATGAACTTATCAGTTTCTGCGTTTCCATCTTTATCTACTTTCATCTCGAAGATGAAAGATCTCCGGGACGAGCTTGCTGTTTGTGGCAAGGACATCTCCACAGAGGATATGGCTATTCGGCTGCTCTCCAAACTTCCAGAGAGGTTTGATGCATACTTTCAATCTCTGGTTTCTTCTCCTCGTCCTGTTCCAGTTACTTGGGAGGAAGTTCTCCCCTCCATTATGCAGATAGAGTCTCGCTTTGAGGAGCGGACTGGCACCTCCGGTGGTCCTGATGGAGCTTTGGCAGCACGAGATAAAGGGAAGTCTCAACAAAAGAAAGGTAAAGGGGGTTCTGACAAGAACTCCAAGGATTCTGATAAGGATAAAGACAACAAATCTTCAAAGAATAAGGACATTGAATGTCATTATTGTGGCAAGAAGGGTCACAAGTCACCCCAATGTCACAAGAAGAAGCGTGATGAAGCAGCAAAGAACTCTTCCTCAACGGCGGTGTCTCAACCCAAGAAGGATGATGGAATTCTTCTCTTAGCAGGTACTCGGCGTATACTTGCTCTTGTGACTTCTCAGTCACGATCTTGGATTGTTGATAGCGGTGCTACTGCTCATATGACACCCCATCGAGATTGGTTCGAGGACTTCACTGCCAGATCAGGCGAGATCACTCTGGGTGATTCTTCTTCTGTGCCAGTGCATGGTCATGGCACTATCCCCATCTTCTGTTCTGAAGAGGACAAGAGGTACTTCTCTGACGTTCTGTATATTCCAGATTTGGCTTTTAACCTTTTGTCAGTGAGTGCTCTTACAGCTCAGGGTGCGGAGGTGATCTTTTCTCGTTATGAGATTACCATTCGTGATAAAGCGACTGGTAACATCTTGGCTCAGGGAGTCCAAGATAGTGGCCTCTACAAATTGACCGCTCTGCTTTCTTCTGGTGCTTCTTCTGCTCTTTGGCATGCTCGGTTTGGCCATTTGAGCTATCAGCTTCTGCAGCGAGCTTCGAAGGATGGGTTGGTTGATGGATTACCAACCTTTCCGAAGGAGGCGACACACAGATCTTCGACATCACTTGCTCTCATTCATGCAGACTTATGTGGTCCTATGAGTACCGCGTCTTTGAGTAAGGCGTTGTACATGCTCGTGATGGTGGATGATTTTACCAGATATACTTGGGTTTTCTTTCTGAAGACCAAGGATGAGACTTTTCATCACTTCTGTGATTGGAAAGCCGAGGTGGAAAAAGAGACCGGTCACTCGGTCAAGGCTCTCAGGACCGATGGAGGGGGTGAGTTTACATCCCAGGAGTTTCAGCAATATTGCAAGACACATGGCATTCGGAGACAGCTTACTACAGCATATACTCCATCTTAGAATGGAGTTGTCGAGAGGAAGAATAGGACCATTATGGAGATGGCCCGTGCTATGCTTGAGCATTCTTCATTACCTCGACGTTTCTGGGCTGAGGCGGCTTCCACTGCTGTCTACATTCAGAATAGGTCTCCTACTGCTGCTCTTCCCGACAAAACTCCATATGAGGCTTTCCATGGTGAGAAGCCCTCCGTTGTTCATTTCCGGATATTTGGATGTACCGCGTATGTTCATGTGGCTAAGGAGCACCGCTCCAAGTTGGACTCGAAGTCTCAGCGCATGACTTTTCTCGGATACAGCACTGTGTCCAAGGCATATCGTCTTTATGATCCTCAAGCCGGTAAAGTTGTTGTGAGCCGTGATGTGGTGTTCGACGAGACTCCTACATCTTCAGAGGGGGGTGGTGAGCTTCTTCTTCCTGCACCTTCTTCTCCTCGTCCTGCTCCTGCTGTTACTGTTACACCTCTAGCTGAGGATTCTCAGTCAGATGATGATGACCCTGCTCCTCCTCCGGCGAGTTCGAGCAGATCTGTACCTGGTTGGTATTATCAGACAGTTCGTGACTCTGGGTTACGCGAGCTTCCTTCTGCTCCTCCGCCTGGTTCTCTTTGGCGTTCTTCCAGAGTTACTGGGAAACAAATTCATGAGGGCAACATGTTTGTTAATTATGCTCTTATGTCTACAATCATTAATGGTCCTTCTGATCCCACTTCTGTAGACGAGGCTCTTTCACATGAGTCTTGGCGTCATGCTATGCAGACAGAGCTGGATGCTATCGAACGGAATGGCACTTGGATTTTGGTGCCTCGGCCTCTGCAGCGTAAGGTGATTGGTGTGCGTTGGATTTTCAAATCAAAGTTCCGAGCTGATGGCAGCTTGGACAAGCACAAGGGGAGGTTGGTTGCCAAGGGTTATGCTCAGCGCCCTGGTGTCGACTTTGATGAGACCTTCGCTCCAACGGCCCGGATGACCACCATTCGTACCGTTCTTGCACTTGCAGGACATCATAGATGGCCCGTTTTCCAGATGGACGTCAAGTCAGCTTTCTTGAATGGAGAGCTTACACAGGAGGTTTATTTGTTGTTCCGGGCAAACAGGATCATGTGTACCGGCTGAAGAAGGCTTTATATGGTCTAAAGCAGGCTCTGCGGGCTTGGTACCAGCGGATTGATGAGTTCTTTCAGAAGCTCGGCCTGCGCCGTTCTCATGCAGATTCGAACCTTTATATCCTCCTTGAGAGGGGGTTGATTGTTATCATTGTGGTCTATGTTGATGACCTCATCTTTACAGGTTCTTATTCTGTGCGGATCCGTTCTGTTATGGATGCTTTGGAGACAGAGTTTGAGATGACGGATCTGGGTCTCTTGCACTATTTTCTTGGCTTTGAGATTTGGCAGACCTCGAAGGGCATTTTCTTCTCTCAGCAGAAGTACACTCGGGAGATTCTCGACAGATTTCAGATGACTGGGTGCAAACCAGTATCTTGTCCTTTGGATATTGGTGAGAAGCTTTCTTCACTTGATGCTTCTCCAGGGACTGATCAAGGACAGTATCGGGTTCTCGTCGGTTGTTTGGTATGGTTGACCTACTCCCGATTGGACATATGCTTCGTAGTCAGTTTATTGAGTTCCTTCTCATCCAAACCCCGTCAGCAGCATTGGCGGTGTGCTCTCAGAGTTCTTTGGTACTTACGTGGCACTCTGGATTTTGGCATCTTTTATGGCCAAGGCCGCACTCTTGTTGGATGGTCTGACTCAGACTGGGCTGGAGATCCAGATACACGGCGTTCGACCACTGGATGTGTTTTTTCACTTGGGTCTGGAGCCATTTCTTGGAGCAGTAAAAAGCAGCCTACTGTGGCGCTTTCCTCTACCGAGGCGGAGTACCGTGCAGTTTGTTATGCTGCATGTGAGGCGATATGGTTGCGGAGATTATTGGAGGAGCTTGGCTGTCCTCCTACCGGATCTACTCTTCTTTGGTGTGACAATCAGAGTTGCATCGCCATCGCCAAGAACCCTGTGTTTCATGCTCGTACGAAACACATTGAGATTCAGTATCACTATGTTCGTGAACGGGTTCTTGCTGGAGATTTGCGTTTGGAGTATTGTCCTTCCGCGGAGAATGCTGCAGATTTGTTCACCAAGCCGGTTTCTCAGGCTTCCTTGGCTCCTCATCTTCGGATTCTCGGAGTTTGTTCAGCATCTGGTGTTGAGAGGGGGTGTTAGCACTTTCATCCCCAGTTTTTGCTCTTTATGGTGCCCATTTGGTCCCCTTTTGTATGGCCCTTGCTTGTGGGCTGGCCACCCCTTTTTTAGTATTTTTCTGGGATTTTTCCCAGCCATTCTGGCATTTTTCCATTGAGCCATGTCCAACAGCTCCAGTCGGCCTGTTTATGAGCTCCAGTCGGCCAGCACTTCCCCACTATAAATAGTGGGTGCTAGCCTCTCATTTTTCATTGAGTCTTGTACTTATTTGCTCCCTCACTTATGAGACTATCACTGTCTCTTGCTTGGGACTGTTTTGGTTCAGTATATTCAGCATAGTTTGCTCCATATCTCTCTCTCTCTTGCACTCTCTGTTCAGCACATTCTAGTGCCACTCTGCTTCCGCTCTGTGCACTCTTTCAGTCCCAATATCTATATCCACACAGATCAGGGGATGGTTTGCTACCTAATGCTGTATGTCGATGACCTCATCATTTCTGGTTCAAATCAAGCCAAAGTGGCTGATATCATGGCATAGCAGAGACGAACTTTTGAGGTGATTGATCTCGGTCTTCTCTCATATTTCCTTGGCATGGAGGTGGTCCAACATCCTGATGGTATTTTTGTGTCACAACAAAAGTATTGTCTTCAACTCATTACTTCCTAGTTTCCTAACGGGGCAATCCTTGTGGCTACCCCATTGGATCCAACCATCAAACTATCAAAGGAAGAGGACTCACCTTCACATGAAGAGCAAGCCTACCGCCAAGTGGTTGGGAAACTCATACGGCTCACAAATTCTCGACCTGACATTTCCTATTGCACATCCATTTGAAGACAGTATTTCAATGCTCCTAAGGGCCCACATTGGAGTTTACCAATGAGGGTTGTTCGCTATCTAGTAGGTACCTATATGTTTGGATTTCACTACAGTTGTGGGATCACCTTGCGTGGTTACACGAACTCTGACTGGGCCAGTGATTTCAATTCTCGACGTTCTCATGGCGGCTATTTGTACTCCCTTGGATCTTCCCCTTTCTCTTGGTCTAGCAAGAAGCAAGATACCGTTATAGGTTCTTCCGCTGAGGCCGAATACTAGGCCCTCTATGACACCACCACTGAGGCTATGGATCTTCGTCAGCTTCTTACGGAGATGCGCATTCCCATTGACACCGCTTCTACCATCTTCGTCGACAGTAAGAGTGCGATTGCCCTTGCTGGCAATCCTATTTTTTCTAACCGTACCAAGCATGTGGGTGTCCATTTTCATTTTACTAGGGAACACATTGAGCTTGGTACCATCAGGCTCCAGTACATTCCTACAGCGGATAATCACGCCGACATCCTTACAAAGTGTAATATGCAGAAGCTTCGGAGTAGGGATGCATGCAAAAGAATTCTTTTACATCAAAAGGGAAAAAAAGCAAAGGATATGAGTAGGAATGAATGTAGAAGAATACTTTTATTCGAGACATTAAAAGGGGAAAAAGTATCTAAGGTTCCAAGGTTTTGTTTAATGAATATTTGTCTCACATATTTAAACCTAGTTTTTTAAAATAAAAAAAGGCCAATTCTTATATAGGAATTTTAGTTAGGAGAGAGAGTTTTTGTCAATTCCCAATAGGAGGAGCCCAACTTGTGGTATCAGAGCATGACTTATATAAAAAATTTATAAATATTCAAAACATTTTGATGTAGATATATATTACAAATAGTAGTTACTAGAACACATTGTAAATAGTTTGTAAGTGGAGTGTTTTTTTTTCCATTCAACAAAAAAAAAATGTCCATTACATCTCTTTTTGTTCGAACAAAGAAGTGTGCGGATTGTTCTCATACACCAAATTGTGTTTTTATTTTCAGTATCTATATACATAGTCAAATTTTCAGTTCTATTAGCATTGTGTATTTTGAATTATGAGAATCTAAAATATAAAATTTAGGAAAGTCAAAACATAACTCTATTGATAAAGTTGATTGAAAGATCTTTCATGTAATTGTTATAATATTCTTGTATATGCACTAATTACTTCACATTACTAATGTTCGTTTGCACTGTGCTAACATGGATAGTACTCGCGCCTTGTTGTTTGCAAGAGATGAAAGGATTTCCCATGAGGTTATCGTGCATGATAGATTTATTTTGCAAGTACATATATTTTTGCTTTGCTTCTTTTTATTTGTTTGCTTAAAAAAATCATGTTGTAATGCAGTATGTAATGGAAGACTACAATAAGAGTAAAAAATATGTGCTACCAATTTATAACAAGCAAATTGATTTTGCAAGGAAGGGCACTTTAAATTTTGTTTTTGGAGAGAAATGTGCCAACTCTCCACCCACAATTCATAGAATAAAGAGATCCTTTCGAGAAAGATGTATGGTTGCTCGCAACAAACATCTAGTCAAAAGTTGTTCGCTCAAGCATACAATTTAGATTTCTGTTACCTATGCATTCTCGTTTAAAAAATAGGTGAAACTATTGTTTACCCTTTTTAATCAAATTATCGTAGTTGTATTTCTATTCACTCAAAATATTTGTAGTTGTATTAATTAAATGCCACTAATGTGACATTTAATTAATACAACTTTAGTACATGAGCCCCCTCCTCCCCTCCCCCCTTGCTTATTGAGAATGAGCCTTTGAGGCCTTTTATAGAGAATTGTGAAACCTTAAATAGAAAGGATATGGGTGAATGCATGCAAATAGAAAAAACAAGGAAGGTCATCATTTCTTTGACTTTTTTCAAGAATTAATCAAATAAAACCTTAAAAAACACAAAAACATATATCTATATCTATACTATACATAAAGGAGACTTTAGTCTCTTTTGACTCTTGTCATCAAAGAATGCAATGTGGGGGGGTGGGACAAAAGGCGAGGGACAGAGAGCCTCAACACTATCTACCACGGGGTCTTAAAGACCCTTGTCAGTGGTCATCAATGGATGGCATTGATCTAAATCGCAACACCTTTTTGGGGCCATCGAATGAGGTAAACTCGGCCTAGTAAACTCGGTTGAATAAACTACGCCGTCTTAGTTTACTTCCTATTTTATTCGACAAATCATAGTTTACTTCAACAAATCATAGTTTACTTCGTAGTTTACATCATCAAGTAAATTACATCATGGGACGAGGGTGACTTTGGGTTTGTGACTTAGAAAAATTTGGAGCAAGATGTTATATGCAAAAGAGAATTTGAATTGTGGACCTTGGGATTCCAATGGAAACATTTTACCACTACACTATACCTTCAAGCAGTGAAACCACATGGTGTCAAGCGATTAGTTTACTTGTCCGAGTTTACTGGGCTGAGTTTACTAAGACGAGTTTACTTTGAAGATGGACGGTCAAGGATTATGTGTGTAATCTTTAGTGACAAGGGTCTTAACGAGGGAGGGAAAGCTAAAGAGAGAGAGAGAGAGAGGAACTTGTATTCAAGCGAATTCCGAATGGCCACGTGGCATTATTTGGTGAGTTTGATAAATTATTTGCTTTAAAAAATGCGTCGAATTGCTGCTGCTGGTTCGTGATCAACTGACCCGATCTTACTACTCCAGGTTCGCCGGACAGAACTTCACCACCGACAGCGACGAGGCCGAACCTTCCACCATCGCCAACCTCCTCAACCGCGCCCATAAACACACCTGTTGGGTCCTATCCAAGGTACACACTCCCTGCACCCGAAACCCTAAAAAATCTAACCTTAAAAAGAAGAGCAAACACGATTGAAATCCTAGCCCTACACACACTTCTCTCAGAAACTCTAACCCTTACAAACCCTAACTCTGAAATCATAGCGCCATAGGTGCAAAAATGTCTGCCCAGGAAAGAGTAAGTACAGACCTGTCCATGTCCATGCTCAAGCCTTACTAGAAACCCTAACCCTAGAGCAAGTACACTGTTCATCACGCTACTTTTAACAATCATAACTGGGCGCTTAAGGGATGCTTTCTTTCCGTTTTTGTTTGTGTTTACCGTGTGGAGTGCTGTCGCTGAGAATCTGAAGCAGATCTGTAAGTGATATACCACTGTGTTTAGCCAGGGTTTTGATGTTCTGTATCAACAACTGCTCTTTTTTCCCTTCTTATCTACATAACTTCTTTCTTCTTCCTTCACTTACCGCCTTTCTCATTTTGCTCTCTCTCACACACATGACTTGACACAATTGCTCCCTCGGTTGCTTGCTGTAATGATACTGGGGTGGGGTGGACACACTTTTGCATGACCATCAATCTGAACTTAAAACATTGAAACACTGGCCACATCCATTAAGCATAATCACAGATGCTGAAAAATAAAATCATATGCATAGGATACCACATTGGGACTGGAACGGCCGGCCCCCCTTCGACGGAATTCTCTATTCTTCAGGAGTAATCTTTCAAACAAAGGATGTGGGTGCTCAGCACCCGAATTTTCCAAGTACATAAGATTTCCAATCAAAGAAAGAAGAAAACTGTGAGAACACTGTCCCACAAACTATAAAGTTCTACACTTGTAACCCAAGGCTAGGTTTCGAGGAATCTGCACTTGTAATCCAAGGCTAGGTCTTCAAGATATCTCGCAAAACAAGCAGTCGCGATGAAACTTTCCAGAATTGCTCCCTTGGGTCCTGTATGGGATAAGCTAGGGAAGCCTTGCTTCTTTCCAAGTGTGTATATTCACAGTGGGGTCGATTAACTTGTAATGCAGGGTTGTGAGTTTTTAGGGGTTGCACATTCATCCATAGTGTGACATAGAGAAGCCGTCATGTGGTTAATCACAGCCCTTAAGCACCCTGTAGGAACATTAATGCAAACGGCATGAGAGAAGAAAGAGAGAGAGAGAGAGAGAGAGAGAGAGAGAGAGAGATAGACAAGTTTTCTAGTATAATGTATTTTGTACATAGAAAAAGGTTACATTTATGCTTGGCCATAAGCCTTCCCCAAAAAGACTACTGACTACTTATGACCAATCTCCAAAAGGGAGAAAGATGATTTGATGTACAATGATGCCTAGTCTTATATAGGCCCTAGAAATGCAAGTCAGCCAATGTTAATGTTGTCGGCCAATTCTTCTTGTCCACGACTGAGATAAATCAACATTAAATGTGACGTTTTCACACGTGTGGGTTTGCAGGTTGATGATGTGGCATGTCCACATGTTGCCGACTGTTATATGACCTATAAAATGCTCTAATATTGTTGCCAAATCTGGGATATGATCAGGGATTAGACATGGCACTGCCTTGTGTGCGTGACATCCCCTCTTGCTAAGCTTGATGAGACGAGAATCCAACTTTTTCTGTCTTTTTGACCTTTGATGACTGTCATCATCCCTTGACTGCTCTAGGATTCCAACTTTGTCATACTTCTTGCTTGGCAACTTAATTGAATCTCCTGCGTAGTCTCTAATTCCACTCCATGACTGCACATCTTTTCCAATGCTATCCCCTTGCATGCATACCTTGTCCTTGAACGCACCGACTTATGATTGATGATTGAGGTTGATCAAAGCACCCGCTTGAAGGTGCTGCTCGTGTTCTCGGGAAGCCACTCAGGTACTCCTTTGAGGACCTAATGTAATCGAATCTAGCCCGGGGGACAGGTCTTTGACACACTTTTACATGACCTTCAATCAACTTAAACACTTAAACATAAACCACAAAATATTGAAAATAAATCATGTGCACAGGACACCACGGCCAGCCCTCCTTTGATGGAATTCTCTATTCCTCAGGAGAAGATGTATAACAAAGGATGCGGGTGCTCTAGCACTAGAATTTTCCAACTACATAAGGTTAAAAATTGTATCCATGCACATTGCTTTTTGAAAGAAAGGGCAAATGCCCGTAGGTGCTTACAAGCATAAGAGACTATTGCAAAACAGGCAATGACCGCTAGCAGATATGCAAGAATGAGATGGGAATTGAAGAGAAGGGAGTGATCCCTTATATAAGTCCCATATGAGTTGGTCGGTCAGCTGTAGCAGGCCGACAGTTGTCCTGGAGCATAAATATGCCTAAATAACCTAAAAAAAGCTCATAAAATGCTAGGAAAATCCTTAATAATGTTTGCAAAATATGCTAATGCAGGGCCTTATACAAATGACGAGTACAAGCATGAAAAGGTACATGTAGACCCTTTAGAGATGATATATATTCCAACACCTCCTCTTCAGTGTGCCAGAGGGGCGGTCCAATACTAGCATGCTGAAGTAACATCTCCAAAGTAGCTCTCGGAAGTGGTTTGGTGAAGAGATCAGCCACATTGTCCTTGGTAGAATAGTAGAATAGAACATTGTCCCAACTCGATCCAGTCACGTACAAAACGATAATGCACCTCAATATGCTTGGATCGTCCCCGTATCAGAGGATTCTGAGCTAGAGCAATAGCACTTTGAAAATCCGAGAAGATAGTAACTTGGGAAGTGTTGGCATAGCACAAATGCTCCAAAATTTTCATCTCGAAGATGAAAGATCTCCGGGACGAGCTTGCTTCAGTATATTCAGCATAGTTTTCTCCATCTCTCTCTCTCTCTTGCACTCTCTGTTCAACACATTCTAGTGCCACTCTACTTCCGCTCTGTGCACTCTTTCAAGTAGCAGCCAGCACCGGAGATGGAGGAGGAGGAGGAGGAGCTGGGCGTGGAAGAGGTATAAGATCACTAACATCGGCCGGGAATGGATCATCTAGGAAGTCGGAAGATGCATCAGGTGGAGAGGAGTTGATGCCAAACAAGCTCTCATCAAACCGAGCATCATGGGAAATGATGATGTCATCAACCTCTGGTTCCCAGAAGCGGTACCCTTTGGATCTCAGACTGTAGCGTGTGAAGATCATCCTCTTTGACTTCGGTGCGAGTGTGGTCCTCTTTTGATCTGGGACATGCACATAAGCAACACAACCGAAAACACTGTGAGGGCAAAAGGACGAAAGGATCAAATGTATGAGAGATCAGAGCAAATCAACACAGCATGAAATGAGTGAGTGTATATATGATGAAATCCAGTAAAAGAGCTCAGTGTGAGGCTCTGAAGGAGCAGAGAGGGCTGCTGTCCCGTGATAATGTATGTAGAGGGTGGAGAAGGCCACAATCCAAGGCAGATGGTAGGCTGCTATCCCGAAGAAATGAACAGCTGCTATCCCGAAGAAATGAACAGAGAGGGCTGCCGTCCCGATGTCGAGGTAAAGGAGCAGAGAGGGCTGCTGTCCCGGTGATGATGAATGAGGGCGGAGAGGGCCGCGATCCCGAGGTAGTAGATGCTGAAGTAAACCTGCTGGAAAGCTCTACTGTAGCAGAGATGGCTGCTGTCCAATGTGCTGTAGATAAAACGCTGATATACTGTAGGTGAAAAGCTACTGCAGATCTGCTCCTGAGAAAAGCTGAAGTGCAGTAGACGAAGGCTGCTGCAGAACAGTAGCTGTAGGTAAAAATGCAGATAGAAGAGGATGCTCAGCCTGTAGCAGCAGCAGTAGAGGATGCTCAGCCAGAAGATGCGAAACCACCAGCAGCAGCAGAAGGTAACGATGCACTGCTTGAAGATGGAGGAGCACCGGCTGCAGCAAGACTCGGGGTTATGATGTTCTGACTGATGTGAATAATGTTGAGTTTCTTATATATGCTGAAGGACTGCTGGTCGGTCAGGGTAAGCTGTCGGCCAGCAGCAAAGACGGATAAAATGCCAAAAAAAAACCCTTTTGGGCTGGATAAAATGGCAGGTTAAGGCATGTTTTCACACACCCCCTCTCAGGCCAAAAGGGGACCATGAGAGAAGATGAAAAGGGGTTGAAGAGGATCATGAAGAGGAATGTGGCTTTGGTTTATCGACGGTGTAGAACATGTGCTCTTTGACTAGTGTAGAATCTTTTGAGTTTGGGCGGTACTGGATCAATGCCACAATGCAAAAGGTTTTCACATGCATGAATGCCATTTTTGGGTTTCATTCACACATGCGTCCCAAGCACAAAAAACAGAATGCTATGCATAGGGAATGCAAGATGGTAAATGCAATGCAGTGGTTTTCACATGAGCCGTGCCCTCATGGGGTTTTCACTGACTCATGTGCCCAATACAACAATGATAAAAAATATAAAAGGAGAGGAAGACCCCCCTCTCAATACATGGAGGGTGATGGTGGAGGACCGATGCCAATCCGTTTGCGAAGATGCTCGAGGATGGGCCGGTTGACGGACTTTGTGTCACGTGCATCCCGCACTTGGATGCCACGTAGACATTTCTGTACAGAAGGTGCAGGACCTGGGATGGTGAACTGGTCCCATGTGAGCCCAGTCCGGGACGAGTCAGCCAGGGATCCATCTCAGTTGTCCGAGGTCAGGTGTGCATTGTCCTGCACATGAGTCCAAGGTCAGGTGTGCACTGTCCTGCACATGAAACAGTGCCAGTCCGCGCTGTGAGTCTCCCTCTAGAATGATGTCAGTGGTTCTGTGTATCTGGTATGGTACCGGATGCCAGATCACTGAGTAGATTATGTTTAGGACAAGGGGCCAGCCCATAGGACTACCCCGGATCTGAGTGTGGGCATGGGAATGGTGTAGAACCACCCCCATGAGGGCCAAGAAGGCCCAGGCTGAACCCACCAGCCATGGAGGGGCTGTAGGACAGCCCTAGGGCACAGATAAGGCAATCTCCAGGAGATTACAGCCTTTGTATGGCTGTAGGGCATGTATGGGGCAGCCCATACAAGTTGCCCAGCCTTGGGATTGTGGACAAAAGTGGTGTCCAGCCAATCAGAAGCAGGCGCATCACTTTCAGCCTGTTAAGAAAAAAAGGTAGTATTTTTTGGGATTTAATTCAGCATTTATTGCTGAATTTCACCAGTCGTGGGATAATAAGCTGTTTTTCAGCTGGCCGACTGCTCCTGAGGAGGAGTATAAATAGGGTAGGCCTAAATCCCATCATTCATCTCAGTTTTCACTAAGTGCTCAAGCCAATCAAGGGCCAGTCAAGCCAAGGAGATTGCCAAGCAAAGGGTTGGACTTCTGAAGGTCAAGGGCAGGATTTTCCAGCCAAGAAAAGGTCAAGTTTTCTATATTTGTTTTCAGATTTACATCATTCTAATAAAGCAAATACACCATCCGTGGTGGGGGCCCTACAGAGGGTAATTGGGACCCAATACTGTGTCCTCTCCATCTCCCCCTTCTCTCTCTATTTTCTGCACATCCCCTTTCAGTTTGTGTGTTAATTTCCGTCGCGAAAAGAGTGCTGATTTCTGAGTTTTGAAGTACCGATCCTTCTCCGAAGCTTCCGCATATTACAGTGGTATCAGAGCCTACTTCAAGGACAAAGATTCAGCAAAGAAAACCAGAAAATTTTTTCGCTCGTGTGGTTGGTTTTTAGACACCGGTGGACTACCCCTTTCGGAGTGACTCCTGTCCCTCGAAGGACGGTTGGTTTTTAGCCTCCGGAAGTCTCCCACACAGACAGCGGTGGATGGTCGGATTGCGTTCCGGAAAGGAATTGCATTTTCTCGCTATGGCGAGTTTCGGCGACGAGAGAGAACCAGAACCATGGGACCAGAGTGCACCAGGCAGCCCAGCTAGGGCACCCGGCTTGAGTGTCACAGACATGTTCCAGCAGATGATGCGAGCAATCGCAGACCAGACAGCCAAGTTGGATGAGCAGAAGGCACGGATCTTGGCTCTGGAGGAGCGTTCTCGCTCCCCAGCGTCGCATTTTCCATCTCCTCCTCCCTCTCCTTCCGTATCCCAGATACCAGATCCTCGTCACAGGAACCCTCTCGCTGGGTCACAGCCGGCCAAGCTCCTTGCTTGAGATGCAGATGCGTGCATTGGAGATCCGACATCGAGAAGACGACGCCATGCGACGCGTGGAACACGAGCGTTACCTCAGAGCTTTAGACGCCAGATTGACACTGGCGGCTCCCTCGAATCATTTTCCCGAGAAAATAAATTTCAGTAAGTATAATGGTAAACTCGATCCCACAACTCTTTATTCATGGTTACATCAATTTGAAGCTTACTTTGCCGCAGTTAGGAAAACAGATACTGACAAAGTGATCTTAGCTAGTTGGTACTTGGAAGGTGAGGCCATTCCTTGGTGGACTCAGTGGGCTCATGCCCACACCAGAGCAGCTATGGCAGCTTATGTGTGGGACGAGTTCGTCCGCGACCTTAAGCAGCGGTTTCTACCGCCCCACTACCTTGAGCGACTCGAAGACGAGTTCAGGGGAGCGCGTCAGAACGTGCAACCAGTCCTTCAGTTTGCCAATAAAATTTCGACCTTGTGTCTGCAATTAGGCTTATCTGATTCGGACAAGAAAGGGCAGTTTTTGTATGGCCTGGACACGCAAATCCAATGGGAGGTGTGTATGTTTAGGCCAGCCACCTTTGAGGACGCACTCTCGCTTGCGCAGAGTGCAGAAATGAAACACAATGGTGGCAAGCCCAAGACTTCCCAGCCGGCTTCTCCCAAGGCTAACACCTCGGGGGGCAAAAGCCAGAACCAGACGGGGTCTTCCCCAGGACAGAGCCCGGGAGCCTCTGGCTCCAAGAACTCGAACAATGCGTCTAAGCTTACTCCAGACCAGAAAGCGGAGGCAGGCAAGACAGGTGGCAAGTTGAGTGCTGAGGAGCTTTCTCAGTACAAGGAGGAGAGTAGATGTTTCTTTTGTCACACAAAAGGACATACTTCTCGGGATTGTCCGAAGAAGCCTCCAAAGGCCGCCGCCGCCTCCACAGCTTCCGTGGTGAGCACAGCTCCCACACAGACCCCAGTGGCTACCCCTAGTTCTTCAACCCCCGGTGCTTCAGTTGGAGCAATTATTAGCCGGGAGCTCGAAGATAAGCAGAAGGGCGCCCATGACCAGGAGTATGAGCGCAACGAATTGCTCAAGTCCTTTGGCTACATAGGTGGCCAGAGAGTCGTCGTCTTGTTTGACAGCGGCAGCACGAAGGATGTGGTCATCACAGAACAGGCCGCTAGGAGTGTCCGTTTTGGAGCTGACTCCGGTGGACAAACAGGTTGAGGATTTTAGCACAGGTATGACAACGAGCGTCAAGTATGAAGCCCTAGGTGCTAAGTTAGTGATTCAGGGCATAGAGTTTGTGCGTGACTTTATGGTTGCCCCTCTTGTAGGAGCAAACATAATTTTGGGTATCCAGTGGTTTCACAAGTTTCTTCCTGATGTCAAGTGGGACAAGCACACGTTCCAGATCGATCGGAATGTGTCAAACACCCCGGTGACCATTAAGTGTGAGCCAGGTATTCCAAACTTTCCGCTCATAAGCCACTTGCAGGCTAAGCGAGCAGTCAGGAAAGGCGCACAGTGTGCGATGATTTACATCCAGACAGCCCAGACGGTGGCCAGTGCTACCGAGAAGTACTCGGTTCTCCATGAAAAGTTCCAGAAAATTTTTCTTCGGGACAGTCTCCCTCCCCAGCTCCCCCCGTCCAGACCGGAGGATCACAAGATTGACCTCCTCCCAGGCTCGGAACCCCCGAGCAAGTTTCCGTTTCTAAGGCAATGGAATCGGAGTTGGACCGCCAACTCCAAGAATTGTTGCAAGCTGGCTTCATCCGCCCCAGCGTGTCGCCATTTGCAGCACCGATCTTGTTTGGTTCATCATCTGCTGATGAAAAGTGGTTGGAGCATTGGTTAACCCAAAAGGTAATACGAGAAATTCGTAATGGCCATACCTAGTCCGAAAGGCGGTTCTTTCGACATGCCTTTCATGAATATGTATCTGGTGATAGCCAGTACATAAATTTATCTTCGTGAAATATTTCGCTCCTGCTAACCGGTCAATCAGGTCATTTGATCTAGGGAGAGGATAACGGTTCTTAATTGTCAGCTTGTTCAATCTCTTGTAATCTATACACATTCTCCAGGCG
>NC_141057.1:55539066-55644066 GCF_041138505.1 Cibotium barometz | reverse complement strand
TAGCATGATGTGGGAACGGTGAACGATGCTGCTCACCCATTTGACATGGTTGGCAGACATCCTTTGTCAGTTTGAGGCTGGGTATGCCTTCAACCAGCTGGTCTCGAGACAACTCATAGAGTGTGTCATAGGGTAGGTGACCATAGTGAAAGTGCTGTTGGAGAATGCACATGCGGAAGCATAAACAAGACGAGAGAGAGTAGAGAGAGCTTGTGGACAAGATCACCTTTTATATTAGCTTGAAGCTTTACAATGGCAATTGGCTAGCAAGAGAATGTTTAACTTGTGCAAGGGATTGGATGAATAAAGTGAGAAATGGGGGAACTCCTTATATAGTGCATGCATGACTTGGCCAATTGCACTAAAGCAGGCCGACCAGCTCACGACCTACTAATTAGGGAGAAAATACATAAAATACCAAATAATAAGTACAACCGGAAAACACTGAGATGCATAAATTCTAACATCCCCTTTGCAGCTCATAGTGTGCAAGAGTTGGAAGAAGATAAGCCGATGAAGGTGCAACCATGGACCTTCCAACACTGCGGGAATGCTTTCCATAGAGATAGCCGTTCCCGTTCCTGTTTCGAAATGGCACCGCAGAACATGTAAGAAATGTCAATGAATTGTGTATTATGTAGAACACATCTATGTATTATCATGGCCACTAATGAGATGGTTTGAGGTTCTTTCTTTACTTTGCCTCTTTCCAAAGCATTTATAGACATATAAAGTAAATTTATGCATTATCATGGCCACTAATGAGATGGTTTGAGGTTCTTTCTTTACTATGCCTCTTTCCAAAGCATTTACAGACATATAAAGTAAACTTATAAATACATATATGCAATGATGTGGCGTTCCTGATTTCGTTCCCTTTTATTCAAGCGTGTCGTTCTCGTTCCAAACAGTCGTCCGTTCCCCAAAACGTTCCCGTTCCCTTGTGACTATGGACAAAACACATCACGTCCCCAAAGCCTTGAACAATGAACTCGGAACAGATCCTATTCATAATCTCTACTACACAAAAGATAACGATGTCTTGCTAGATGTCTAATGCTTGGAACTTCGAATCACGGTCCCCATGCACCAGTAAGAGGAGCTATAATCAGTCCCCTCTCCCGCCCACAAGCCTTCTCTGTGGCTGGAAGCACATTGGGGGGAATTGCATGTGTACTAGAGAAGTACACCATCTGGGTTCTCCGGAGACGGAAGTGCCCTGGGAGCCCTAGATGTGGTACTAGAATCGTGTCTTTGCCTTTTCTTTGAGATGAAGCCTTGCCCTTGGCCTTGTCCTTCTTCTTGGACAAACAATTCTTGGACATATGTTCTCTTTTCCCCGCAAGAGAAGCAACGACTCCAACCTTTCTTCTGAACTGAGGAAAGTGCCTGGTCAGAACTATTGACTAACACCTTCAACTTACCCTGTGAAATGAGAACGGACTCTTCCTCCAAAAGTAGGGAGCTAAGATTATCAAAATCCAACTGAGTGGATGTGACCTAGCACTGCAAAGATCGAGAAATCACATCATAGTCCGGGGGAAGCTTGGTGAGGATAAGTGCAGCCAGTTGAGCAAAAGACAAAGCAACACCCATAGCTAGTAATTGATCATGGATAACCTTGGCCTTCATGAGGAACGACTGCGTGGAACTGCCTTTAGGAAATAACAAACCGTAGAGCTGCCCTTGCAAGGTAACTGCCGTGATCGACGAATCTTGAGCAAAGAGATCCTCCAATTTAGACCATATCTAATGAGCACTAGTGAGAGTTTGCACTGCCGGTGAGACCTCCTTTGTGATGGTCCGCACAAGCACCGAATGTGCCTTCAAGTCCCGATTCTCCCAGTCTTGTAATTCCGCAACAAATTCATCTGTAGGCAAAAAACTACTGCAGATCTTCTCCTAAGAAAAGCTGAAGTGCAGTAGACGAAGGCTGTTGCAGAACAGTAGCTATAGGTAAAAATGCAGATAGAAGAGGATGCTCAGCCTGTAGCAGCAGCAGGAGAGGATGCGCAGCCAGAAGATGCAAAAACACCACCAGCAGCAGAAGGTAACGATGCATTGGCTGAAGATGATGGAGCACCGGCTGCAGCAAGACTTGGGGTTTTGATGTTCTGACTGATGTGAATAATGTTGAATATCCTTTTGGGCTGGATAAAATGGCAGGTTAAGGATTGTTTTCACACAAACACGTAGATGAGAAACAGAAGACTTGTGTCTTGTAAAAGCCTCCTCCGGAGTCATCCCCTCAACCGCTTTTGTGATCGAGTGGTTAATGAGATAAATTGAGGTAGCCACAGCTTCACCCCAGAAAGCAGGAGGGAGACTTGCATGATGCAACAAAGAATGAGCCATCTCTTTTATGGTCGGGTTCTTCCGTTACAAACTCGCCACCATTATCAGTCCAGAGAAAAGAAACTACCCCCAGACTGATTTTCCACCATTGCCATCCAAGTCTTGAAATTGGCAAAAGCATCTAACTTGCGAGACAAAGAACTTATCCAGACTTTGCAAGTGGAATCATCCACAAGAAGAAGAAAATATTGAGCCCCTCCAACAAGAGACTCAACCTCCATAGGTCCAACAAGATCGGCAAGGCAGCAATGGGTACATGACCGAAGCGAGAATGCCACAGAGAAGTATCGGCCTCAAAAACCAAAGCCATCAAGGGGGAGAAAAGCTGATGAATATGTGAGTGAGTGCGAGGGATCTTGGAAGAAAAGTTGGTGATCTTGTAGAGACCCCCATCACGGACTTCATTGGCAATAGCTGAGAGAGCCTTTCTGTCGATCACTTCTATGACCTCATCATGAAAGTACACACCAAGTCCCTTTTGAGACACCGAAAATAGATTTTTGGAAATCCGTGGTATATGTAAAACATCATGTAAGAGGAATCCAGAGAAACATTACCAACACCGGTGACAGGAAGCAAGGAGTTGTCGCCGATACGAACTGAAGAAGAGAGAGTCTAGTAGTCCTCCAAGATATGGGCTTGTTTGGTCATGTGGGCAGAAGCACCACTATCACAAACCCATTCCGCCGCTTGAGGTGTGTCACTGACCTCTTCTGGAGAAGTCATCTTTGTGATCACGAGGAGTGAATCCTGTGAAGAAGTGGATGAATTTGTGACTGCCATGTATGCAACTTTGGCAGATCCCTCCTTTGAAACTTTGTCCTTGCCCTTATCTTTGGTGTTGTCCTTGTCAGATGCTTTAGAAGCATCCTAGGCTTTATACTTGTCAGGTGCATCCCGCACTTGGATGCCACGTAGACATATCTATACAGAAGGTGTTGGACCTGGGATGGAAAACTGGTCCCATGTAAGCCCAGTTTGGGACGAGTCAGCTAGGGTTCCATTCCAGTCTCGTCCGAGGTCAGGTGTGCATTGTCCTATACATGAGTTCAAGGTCACGTGTGCATTGTCCTGCACATGAGACAATGCCAGTCCGCGTTGTGAGTCTCCCTCTGGAATGATGTCAGTGGTTCTGTGTATCTGGTAAGATACTTGACGCCAGATCACTGTGTAGATAGTAGGGTTTGCATATAGGAAAGGGGGCCAGCCCATAGAGCTACCCCAAGGACTCATGTGGGCATGGGGAAAGGTGTAAGACCACCCCCATAAGGGCCAGGAAGGCCCTGACTGTACCCACCAACTTTGGGAGGGCCATAGGAGGGCTGTAGGACAGCCCTAGGGCTCTTTCAAGGGTAGCTGACTGGTTATCCAGCCCTAAGGGACTGTAGGGCAAGTGTGGGACAGCCCTTAGGGCTCTTTCAAGGGTAGCTGACTGGTTATCCAGCCCCAAGGGACTGTAGGGCAAGTGTGGGGCAGCCCATACAGGCTGCCCAGCATCCAATATGTCATGCGCACAGTGCCCAGCAGCCAATTCATCATGCGCCTAGTGCCCGGCCCAGTATGAAGTCATGTGCAGCATTTATTAGGCTTTTATGCTGTATTTTTCCAATCTGGAGCATTCTGGGACAGCTGACGGCTGTAGAGCCAGCCGACTGCTGTCCAGAAGGGTATAAATACTGAAGCCCACAATTCATTTCATTTATCTCATCATTCATCAAGTGCTGAAGCTGAACCAAGGGCCAAGACAGCCTAGAACAAGCGAACGCAGAAGGGGTGAAGGATTGAAGGTCAAGGGCAGAGATCCATCTCAGCCAAGAAGGTTCAGTCAGTCTTTTATTTCAGTATTTTACATCATTCTAATAAAAGCAAATACACTATTCGTGGTGGGGGCCCTGTAGAGGGTATTCGGGACCCAATACTGTGTCCTCTTCTCCCTCTCTCTCTCTCTCTCTATTTTTCTGCACATCTGCATTCAGTTTTGTGCGTTAATTTTGTCGTGACAAGTGCTGATTTCTGAGCATTGAAGTTACCGATCTTCCCCGAAGCTTTCGCATGTTACAGTGGTATCAGAGCCTACTTCAAGTGTAAAGATTCAACAAGAAACCAGAAATTTTTTCTCACTCGTGTGGTTGGTTTTCAAACTCCGGTGGACTACCCCTTTCGGAGTGGCTCCTGTCCCTTGAACGACGGTTGGTTTTCAGCCTCCGGAAGCCTCTGGAAGTTGTTAGAAGTCATCTCCTGTCTATACATATAAACCAGGGTCTCTGTTGTGGGTGTGCCCACCCTTATTAGGTGTTTTCTCATTTTTTCCCACTCTCCATATTTTTTTCCCCATTTTTCCCTGTTTTTCTATGGCTTGGTTGGCTGTCCTGTGGTGGCAGGAGGACCTAGTTGTTGGCCGACTATAGCAGTGTACATTCTGGAGGTGGCTGACTGCTGTGTGTAGTCGTGGGCTCTTTTGGTCTCTGTCAGTTGTCCTTGATGCAAGCCGATTGTCGCAATGGGGCCATATAAAATGGCCCCATTGCCCCATGCCTTTTGTATCATTGTATTCGGGATTTTCCTTGTGTATATAGAGTAGAGTTACACGCCTCTCTCTCTCTCTCTCTCTCTCTCTCTCTCTCTCTCTCTCTCTCCATTGCTGTCTATTTTCTGCACTTGCTCTGGTGTTCTCAGATTTTGTCTTCATCTCCGCTGCATATTCTGACATGGTATTAGAGCCCTAGGCTCTTGATAGTTCTTGGGAATTTTGTGAGCAAGAGGGGGATTGTTGCATTGCTGATTGGTGGACTGTTTTGAACTGTTTGGGAAGAGGAGAAGCAAGAGGAAGGCGGGCTGATTTGTTGGACAGCCACTTGTAGGTGTAAGTTCTTCTTTGTTCCCACCCACCCATCCTTTTCAGTTACATCCCCGCAATGGCAGATCTGCTTGAGATGGTTGAGAGACATGTGAAGATCCCTACACTCCCCATGCTCCTAGTAGACGGTCAGTTGGATGGGACAAACTACGACATCTGGAGGTAATGATGGAATCTGTTCTGGAGTCTTACGGCCTTGCTGATTTCATCGTTGTTGGGGTTGCACGGCCGGAGGTAGAGGAAGGGGAGTTACCGTCGATTCCCAAAAGGACTGGGAGGCACAGGCACAGTTATGGGATCGTGTCAATGCCAGGGTCCATTCATTCATCTTCCTCAACTGCACACCGCAAGTAATCAATCATATAAAGCATATGATGCTGGCCAGAGGTATATGGTAGCATTTGGCTTTTCTTTATAACAGGGTATCGCCCATGAAGAGGATTTCCTTGGAAGTACAGATGCGGGTTATGAACCCTGCAAAGTCATCGACGATGCGGGAGCACATTAACAAGTTGCAGGCTCTTCAGCAGGAAGTTCTTCAGGTTGGGAAGGAGATATCATAAGAGGATATGGCCATAACGTTGCTGTCGCATTTGCCCTCTCAGTACTCAGCATTCTACGCGTCTTTGATTACTAGTGGCAGGCTTAGCACCATCACGTGGGAAGAGCTTGTGCCCATGGTCTTGGACTAGGAGGAAAGATTCACGAACCCTCCACAGGGCGGAGGTTCGGAGGCCTTAACTGGCCAACCGTAACAACAAGGGCAAAGGGAAGGCTTCATGGAAGAAGTCTTCTGAGAAGAAGTCCGACACAGACCGTGAGAAACTGAAGGCAGAGAGGACATGTAATGATTGTGGCGAGAAAGGCCACTATTGGAGGCAGTGTCCCAAGCGGAACACCGAGAAGGGTGAAGAATCCTCAACAGCAATCGTGAAGACTCCAGCATTTGTGCACCTGGAGGTGATGGACACCGATGTTTCATTTTCTTCAGGCAGGGAGGAGGTTGGAGGACTCGCTGCTACGGATACTAGGGAGTGGATTCTAGACAGTGGTGCTTCCAGGCACATGACTCCTTCCCGTTCAGATTTACAGGATCTCTGCAGGTATTCTGGTCACATTCTTATTGGGGATACATCCACTATCCCAGTTCACAGCAGTGAGGGCAATCCCAGTTCACAGTGAGGGCATTCCCAGTTCACAGCGAGGGCAGGTTGGAGATAGTTCCCGATGGCAGAGGGGGGAAGCATTCCTCCCAGGTGTTGTATGTTCCATCACTTGGTTTTCATCTGTTGTGAGTGCATCAGGTTTGCAAGACTGGCGTATGGGTGGAGTTTGATGAGCATTTTGTTGCTCTCCGGGACAACCCAACAGGCTAGGTAGTTTGGGAAGGCGGAGTGGTGTAGTATGCGGAAGCTTCGGAGAAGGATCGGTACTTCAAAACTCAGAAATCAGCACTCTTTTCGCGACGGAATTAACGCACAAACTGAAAGGAGATGTGCAGAAAATAGAGAGAGAAGGGGGAGATGGAGAGGACACAATATTGGGTCCCAATTACCCTCTGTAGGGCCCCCACTACGGATGGTGTATTTGCTTTATTAGAATGATGTAAATCTGAAAACAAATACAGGAAACTTGACCTTTTCTTGGCTGGAAAATCTTGCCCTTGACCTTCAGAAGTCCACCCCTTTGCTTGGCAATCTCCTTGGCTTGACTGGCCCTTGATTGGCTTGAGCACTTGGTGAAAACTGAGATGAATGATGGGATTATGGCCTCCACTATTTATACTCCTCCTCAGGAGCAGTCGACCAGTTGAAAAACAGGCTATGTCCCACGACTGGTGGAAATTCAGCAATAAATGCTGAATTAAATCTCAAAAAATACTGCCTTTTTTTCCTAACAGGCTGAAAGTGATGCGCTTGCTTGTGATTGGCTGGACACCACTTTTGTCCACAATCCCAAGGCTGGGCAGCCTGTATGGGCTGCCCCATACATGCCCTACAGCCATCTAAAGGCTGTATGCTCCTGAAAATAGCCTTATCTTTGCCCTAGGGTTGTCCCACAGCCCTTCCATGGCTGGTGGGTCCAGCCTGGGCCTTGCTGGCCCTCATGGGGATGGTTTTCACACCATTCCCATGCCCATACTAAGTTCCGGGGTAGCCCTATGGGCTGGCCCCTTGTCCTAAACATAATCTACTCAGTGATCTGGTACCATACCAGATACACAAAACCACTGACATCATTCTAGAGGGAGACTCACGGCGCGGACTGGCACTGTTTCATGTGCAGGATAGTGCACACCTGACCTTAGACTCCTGTGCAGGACAATGCACACCTGACCTCGGACATCTGAGATGGATCCCTGGCTGACTCGTCCCGGACTGGGCTCACATGGGACCCGTTCACCATCCCAGGTCCTGCACCTTCTGTACAGAAATGTCGACGTGGCATCCAAGTGCAGGATGCACGTGACATCCCCTTCCGCTTAACTTGATGGAATCTGCATAGCCTCCAAATAATCCGTCAATAATGCCGGATAGTCTTCGAAAAATTCTTTGTCGAGCCATACCGCTTCATGAGTTCCTCGGTCCTGAAACTTCGTCAGGAACTGTTGTAGTCTTCGGCCTGAGCCATGCTTGAAACGGTGGAGAAGGATCTGTTCTGGAACCATTACTTCTGCTTCATCAACAATGTCTGGTTCCGCTTCGTCTTTGACCTCTGAAGGGGGTGGACCTGCATATGGCTCTAACCAACTGACATGAAATACATCGTGCATAGTCGAACTCTGAGGTAGCTTTAACTGCATAGACACCTCATTAATCTTTTTGCGGATGGGAAATGGTCCGAAGCTCCTGAAAGACAACTTTGGGCATCGCTTGCCCACCTGCTTCAATCTTTGCTTCATAATCCGAAGATACACTCAATCCCCTTCTGAAAACTTCATGTCCCTTAGGTCTTTATTGGCCTGTCGAGTGTAGGCCTCTTTGCGCTTTAGCCAATCTGTCTTTAACGGACTCTAGGATCTCCTGGTAAGACTCCGTCACTCTGTTCGCCTCCGGTACTGAAGACGAAGTCCTGGTTAACGACGACTGGAAAGGCCTTCCAAACGCTGCCTCATATGGAGTCCTGCCAATAGCTGAAGAAAAAGAGTCATTCAAAACAGCTTGAACTAAAGGCAAAAACGATTCCCACTTACCTTGCTGATCGTGGACATAACACTTCAGCACATCAAAGGCCAACTGGTTGTATATCTCTGTCTGGCCATCTGTCTGTGGGTGGAATGCACTGGAAAATTTCAACTTAGTACCACAATTATCAAACAATGCCCTCCAAAAATGATTGGTAAACTTGGCATCTCGGTCTGACACTATGGTTCTAGGAATCCCGCCAATTGGGTACACCAATGCTGAATGAATAGCTGGGCAACATCCTCGGCGGTCACATTGGCCCTGCAAGGAATAAGCATAACAAATTTGCTAAACCTATCAACAATAGTTAAACACTGCGTATTACGCTTACTCGGACTGGGAGGCAGATTTGTGACAAAGTCCATCGAAATGTCCTGGAAAGGACCCTCAAGAATTGGCAAAGGCTGTAACAACCCTATCTTCTTTCCACAAGGAGCTTTCACCTTTTGACAAATGTCACAGCGTTGTACATATGTAAACACATCACGCCTCATCTTTGGCCAATAGTATTGCCGTTCTAATTTCTCCAGAGTCGAATTCATGCCCCTATGACCACCTGTAATGGTGTCATGGGCATCATGGAGAAGAGTTGCCCGGAATGATTTCATGACACATAGTCGGCCTTTGTAGGAAAGCCAACCATCGCGTATCAGAAAATGGCATGGTCCTGTGGCATCCAATGCTTGTTCCCACTGAGTACCGAATTCCTCGGAATCCGCGTATGTGTGCTTCATGTCTTTTAGTCCTGTACCAACAACAAGGTCAAGTCTCTCAATCATACCACCGAACTGTTGGAATATCTGACTCCAGCGGTGTTTTCGATCACTCCACTGTGCACTTGGCATCGTCTGAATCTAGCGCAATGCCTGATGGTCAGTGCGAACCTCGAAGTCACGGCCATACAGGAAATGTTTCCAATGTTTCAAGGCCTGTATAACTGCTAGGAGTTCACGATCATAGACTGAGTAATTTTTTTCGGCGGGCAGTAACTTACGAGACATGTAAGCTACTGGATGACCATTCTGTTGCAGTACACCTCCAATTGCGATGTTACTCGCATCAGTGATCACTTGAAATGGTTCGTCCCACGAGGCAAGGGCTAAATAAGGTGCTTCTGACAAAGCCACCTTGAGGTTCTGGAATGCCCCAAACGCTCGTGGAGTCATTCGAATCTTTTGCCTTCTTGTTTTCACTCCCTTTAGTAGATCGGTGAGATCTGCCGAGAGATCAGAAAACTTGTCAATGTGGGTGGAATATGCAAATACCCACAAATGATCTAATGTCATAAGTTGTCTGTGGTACTTCCCAGTTAACAATCTCAGCCACTTTAGCCGGATCCAGTCGAATGCCTTCAGCACTAATTATATATCCCAAGTAATGTACCTGGAACAGATAAAATTCTGACTTCTTTTCATTGACGTAGAGCTCGTTGCTTTCCAGCAATTTAAGGACTTTCTCCACATCAATGTCATGCTGCTCAACTGTAGCTGAAAATATGAGTATGTCGTCCAGAAATATGAACACACTCTCTCCAATCAACTCCCGTAAAAAACGCATCATCATGCGGTTAAATGTAGCTGGGGCATTCGTCAAACCAAATGGCATGACCACAAATTCATAGTGGGCCCGTTCTGTACGGAAGGCTGTCTTGGGGATGTCCCCCTCTACAATCCGTACTTGATGGTACCCACTCTTTAAATCCAGTTTGGAGAACACCTTTGCTCCATTCAGCCTCTCGAGAATATAGTCAATTCGAGGCATCGGGAATCTGCTCTTGATAGTCAGCTTGTTGAGTGCACAATAATCGACACACAACCGAGAAGACCCATCTTTCTTCTTGACAAACAAGATCGGTGCTGCAAATGGCGACACGCTGGGGCGGATGAAGCCAGCTTGCAACAATTCTTGGAGTTGGCGGTCCAACTCCGATTCCATTGCCTTAGAAAGGCGATACGGAAACTTGCTCGGGGGTTCCGAGCCGGGGAGGAGGTCAATCCTATGATCCACCGGTCTGGACGGGGGAAGCTGGGGAGGGAGACTGTCCCGAAGAAAAATCTTCTTGAACTTTTCATGGAGAACCGAGTACTTCTCGGAAGCACTGGCCACCGTCTGGGCTGTCTGGATGTAAATCATCGCACACTGTGCGCCTTTCCTAACTGCTCGCTTAGCCTGCAAGTGGCTTATGAGTGGAAAGTTTGGAATACCTGGCTCACACTTAATGGTCACTGGGGTGTTTGACACATTCCGATCGATCTGGAACGTTTGCTTGTCCCACTTGACATCAGGAAGAAACTTGTGAAACCGCTGGATACAAAAAATTATGTCTGCTTCTACAAGAGGGGCAACCATAAAGTCACGCACAAACTCTATGCCCTGAATCACTAACTTAGCACCTAGAGCTTCATACTTGACGCTCGTTGTCATACCTGTGCTAAAACCCTCCACCAGTTTGTCCACCGGAGTCAGCTCGAAACGGGCACGCCTAGCGGCCTATTCCGTGACCACATCCTCCGTGCTGCCGCTGTCAAACAAGACAACGACTCTCTGGCCACCTATGTAGCCAAAGGACTTGAGCAATTCGTTGCGCTCATACTCCTGGTCATGGGCGCCCTTTTGCTTATCTTCCATGGCTGGTGGGTCTAGCCTGGGCCTTGCTGGCCCTCATGGGGATGGTTTTCACACCATTCCCATGCCCATACTAAGCTCCGGGGTAGCCCTATGGGCTGGCCCCTTATCCTAAACATAATCTACTCAGTGATCTGGCATCCGGTACCATACCAGATACACAGAACCACTGACATCATTCCAGAGGGACACTCACGGCGCGGACTGGCACTATTTCATGTGCAGGACAGTGCACACCTGACCTTAGACTCCTGTGCAGGACAATGCACACCTGACCTCGGACATCTGAGATGGATCCCTGGCTGACTCGTCCCGGACTGGGCTCACATGGGACCAGTTCACCATCCCAGGTCCTGCACCTTCTGTACAGAAATGTCTACGTGGCATCCAAGTGCGGGATGCACGTGACAAGTGGAGAATGGAGTTTACAAATAGCACTCTCTCTCCCAGGTTCTCAGTTTTGTGATGAGTGGCAGTCTGGTAATGGCCACCTAAGTGTGGATACGTTGTAGGTGCAGGCTTTCCCAGAATAGATGGAGGATAGCTTGCCAATTGATGGCAGTAGTTGGCAGGAACTTTCTAGTACAGATGTTGGTAGTTCTTGTGTTCGTCAGTCAGAGGAAACTTTACAGGTAACTTATGCTCTGATGTCTTGTCGTATTCGGAAGATACTCCTGTAGATGAGGAAGTTCTTTCCACGGGGACCTTTTGGAAAGCCAGGCAGGTGACAGTTGATTACTTGTAGAAGGAGGTGGATGATGCACATTCTCCAGGCTTTGTGGTTCCGGACATCAGAGGGGGTTGGTTACAGGTTTCCGAAGGCCTTGAGTGGTCTTCAACAGGTTTCCAGGACTTGGCATCCCACCGTAAGAATTGTTGATCCTTGTGAGTAGTATGGTGCCTCTCTGACTCGGAAGTAGAATGGTTCATTGATTTGGTTGATGTATACCAGATTGGACGGGAGCTTCCTGATGAGGCTGTTGAGCTCATGTTTGTAGAGGACTCTTTGCGAGGCAGGATTGCGTATCTTGTGGTTTCTGCAGCATGCGAAGGATCTTGGACTCTTTTACACAGGAGGGGGGTTGATGGATGAAGTCCGACTCCACGGTTGGAGTGATTCGGATTGGAGAGGAGATCCAGACACGAGGAGATCTACTTCAGGTGCCAGTTTTACCCTCGGCTCAGGAGCAGTTTTATGGAGCAGTTAGAGGCAGCTCTCTCTTGCCTTGTCGACAGAGGCAGAGTACAGGGCTGCTTATGGTGCTGCTTGCGAGGTGGTGAAGTTGCAGAGGTTACTTGGCAGGATTGGATTTCCACTTGTGGAATCCTTGGTCATCCAGAGGCACTTTGTTCCTGAAAAGATTGTTGCTGATAACATTGCTCCGGCGGCACTCGAGCTCCCTGGGGATGGTTCCACAGCCAGGAGCTGAGAGGGGGTGTTAGTAGTCATCTCCTGTCTATACATATACACCAGGGCCTCTGTTGTGGGGGTGCCCGCCCTTATTAGGTGTTTTCTCATTTTCCCCTATTTTTCTATGGCTTGGGTGGCTGCCCTCTGGTGGCAGGAGGACCTAGTTGTTGGCTGACTGCGTGTACATTCTGGAGGTGGCTGACTGCTGTGTGTAGTCGTGGGCTCTTTTGGTCTCCTATTGGCTGTCCCTGATGCAGGCCGACTGCCTTCATGGGGCCATATAAAATGGCCCCATTGCCCCATGCCTTTTGTATCATTGTATTCGGGATTTTCCTTGTGTATATAGAGTAGAGCTCTCCGTTGCTGTCTATTTTTTGCACTTGCTCTTGTGTTCTCAGATTTTGTCTTCATCTTCTGTGCATATTCTGACAGAAGTCTCCCACAGACGTAGTGGATGGTCAGATTGCGCTCCAGAAAGGAAGTGCGTTTTCCTGCTATGGTGAGCTTCGACGACGAGAGAGACCAAGAACCTTGGGACCAGAGTGCACTAGGCAGTCCAGCTAGGGCACTAGGCTTGAGTGTTACAGAGATGTTCCAATAGATGATGCAAGCAATCGCAGACCAGACGACCAAGTTGGAAGAGTAGAAGGCGCAGATCCTGGCTCTGGAAGAGCGTACCCATTCTCCAGCGCCGTGTTTTCCATCTTCTCCTCCCTCTCCTTCCGTATCCTACATTCCAGATCCTCAAGCCGAGTTCTTTGCTTGAGTTGCAGATGCGTGCATTGGAGATCCGACAACGTGAAGACAAAGCCATGCGACGCGTGGAACATGAGCGTTACCTTGCAGCTTTGGACGCTAAATTGACACCAGCGGCGCCCTCGAATCATTTTTCCGAGAAAATGAACTTCAGTAAGTATAATGGTAAACTCGACCCCACAACTCTTTATTCATGGTTGCATCAGTTTGAAGCTTACATTGCCGCAGTTAGAAAGACAAATACTGATAGTGTGATCTTAGCGAGTTGGTACTTAGAAGGTGAGGCTATTCCTTGGTGGACCCAGTGAGCTCATGCCCACACCAGATTAGGTATGGCAGATTATGTGTGGGACGAGTTTGTCCGTGACCTTAAGCAGGGGTTTCTACCGCCCCATTACCTTGAGCGACTCGAAGAATTTCGACTTTATGTTTGCAATTAGGCTTATCTGATTCGGACAAGAAAGGGCAATTTTTGTATGGCCTTGACACGCAAATCCAGTGGGAGGTGCGTATGTTTAGGCTAGGCACCTTCGAAGACGCACTCTCGCTTGCGCAGAGTGCTGAAATGAAGCATAATGGTGGCAAGCCCAAGACTTCCCAGCCGGCTACTCCCAAGGCTACCGCCTCGAGAGGAAAAGACCAGAACCAGACGGGGTCTTCCCCAGGACAGAGCACGGGAGCCTCTGGCTCCAAGAACTCGAACAATGCGTCCAAGCTTACTCCCGACTAGAAAGCGGAGGTAGGCAAGATGGGTGGCAAGTTGAGTGCTGAGGAGATTGCTCAGTACAAGGAGGAGGGTAGGTGTTTCTTTTGTCATACAAAAGGCCACACTTCTCAGGAGTGTCCTAAGAAGAATACCGCTCCAAAGACCGCTGCCTCAGCCTCCACAGCTTCCGTGGTGAGCACAGCTTCCGTGGTGAGCGCAGCTCCCACATAGACCCCAGTGGTTGCCCCTACTTCTTCAAATCCCAATGCTGCAGTTGGAGCTATCATTAGCTGGGAGCTCGAAGATGAGCAGAAGAGCGCCCATGGCTAGGAGTATGAGGCAACGAAACGAATTGCTCAAGACCTTTGGCCAGAGAGGAGTTGTCTTGTTTGACAGCGGCAGCACGGAGGACGTGGTCACGGAACAGGCCGCTCGGCGTGCCCGTTTCGTCCTGACTTCTGTGGACAAGCAAGTTGAGGGTTTTAGCACAAACATGACAACGAGCATCAAGTATGAAGCTCTAGGTGCTAAATTAGTTATTTAGGGCATCGAGTGTGTGCGTGATTTTATGGTTGTCCCTCTTGTAGGAGCAGACATAATATTGGGCATTCAGTGGTTTCGCAAGTTTCTTCCTAATGTCAAGTGGGACAAGCACACTTCCGAGATTAATCGAAATGTGTCAAAACGCCCAGTGACCATTAAGTGTGAGCCAGGAATTCCGAACTTTCCGCTCATAAGTCACTTGCAGGCTAAGCGAGCAATCAAGAAAGGCGCACATTGTGCGATGATATATATCCAGACTACCCAGACGGTAGCTAGTACTTCCGAGAAGTATTTGGCTCTCCATGAAAAGTTCCAGAAGATTTTTCTTCGGGACAATCTCCCTCCCCAGCTCCCCCCCCCCCCCCCCCCCCCCGTCTAGACCGGAGGACCACAAGATTGATCCCCTCCCAGGCTCGGAACCCTTGAGCAAGTTTCCATATCACCTTTCCAAGGTAATGGAATTGGAGTTGGACCGCCAACTCCAAAAATTGTTGCAATCTGGCTTCATCCACCCCAGCATGTCGCCATTTGTAGCCCCGATCCTGTTTGTCAAGAAAAAAGATGGGTCTTTTCGTTTGTGTGTCGATTATCGTGCACTCAATAAGCTGACTATCAAGAGCAGATTCCCGATGCCTCGAATAGATTATATTCTCGAGAGGCTAAATGGAGCTAAGGTATTCTCGAAACTCAATTTAAAGAGTGGATACCACCAAGTACGGATTGTGGAGGGGGACATCCCCAAGACAGACTTCCGTACGGAACGGGCCCACTATGAATTTGTGGTCATGCCTTTTGGTTTGATGAACGCCCTAGCTACATTCAACCGCATGATGATGCAAGTTTTCTGGGAATTAATTGGAAAGTGTGTGTTCATATTTATGGACGACATATTGGTATTTTCAGCTATGGTTGAGCAGCATGACATTGATGTGGAGAAAGTCCTTAAGTTGCTGGAAAGCAACGAGCTCTACGTCAATGAGAAGAAGTTAGAATTTTGTTTGTTCTAGGTTCATTACCTTGGATACCTAATTAGTGCAGAAGGCATTTGACTTGATCCGGCTAAGGTGGTTGAGATTGTGAATTGGGAAGTACCTCAGACAGCTTATGACCTCAAATCCTTTGTGGGTATATGCTAGGCATACTCCACCCACATAGACAAGTTTTCTGACCCCCCGGCGAATCTCACCGATTTGCTAAAGGGTGTCCAGACAAGAAGGCAATGGATTTGAATGACTCCATGAGCGTTGGAGGCATTCAAGAACCTCAAGGTGGCTTTATCAGAAGCGCCTTGTTTAGCACTTGCCTCGTGGGACGAGCCATTTCAGGTGATCACTGATGCGAGTAACATCGCAATTGGTGGTGTGCTACAACAGAATGGTCATCCAGTAGCTTACATGTCTCATAAGTTACTGTCCGCAAAGAAAAATTACTCAGTCTACGATCGTGAACTCCTTGCAGTTATACAGGCCTTGAAACATTGAAAACATTTCCTTTATGGCCGTGACTTTGATTTATGGCCGTGACTTTGAGGTTCGCATTGACCATCAGGCACTACGTTGGATTCAGACAATGCCAAGTGCACAATGGAGTGACCGACAACACCGCTGGAGCTAGATATTCCAGCAATTTGGTGGTATAATTGAGTACCTTTCCACGAAAGGCCAATCCAGTGGTTGATGCTTTGAGTAGGAAGGGACAAGTGACTTCGATTCAGACTACTAGACTCGACCTTGTTGGTACGGGACTAGACGACATGAAGCACACGTATGCGGATTATGAGGAATTCGGTACACAGTGGGAACAGGCATTGAATGCCACAGGACCATGCCACTTTTTGATACGCGATAGTTGGCTTTTCTACAAAGGCCGACTGTGTGTCATGAAGTCGTTCAGGGTAGCTCTTCTCCACGACGCCCATGACGCCATTACTGGTGGTCATAGGGGCATGAATTCGACTCTGGAGAAATTGGAACGGCAATATTATTGGCCAAAGATGAGGCGAGATGTGTTTTCATATGTACAACGTTGCGATATTTGTCAAAAGGTGAAAGCTCCTCGTGGAAAGAAGATAAGGTTATTATAGCCCTTGCCAATTCTTGAGGGACCTTTCCAAGATATTTTGATGGACTTTGTCACGAATCTGCCTTCCAGTCCGAGTAAGCGTAATACTTAGTGCTTAACTATTGTTGATAGATTTAGCAAATTTGTTATGCTTATTCCATGCAGGGCCAATGTGACCGCCCGCCGAGGATATTTCCCAGTTGTTCATTCGGCATTGGTACTCGATTATTGGCGGGATTCCTAGGACCATAGTGTTAGACTGAGATGCCAAGTTTAGTAGTCATTTTTGGAGGGCATTGTTTGATAACTTTGGTACTAAATTAAATTTTTCCAGTGCATTTCACCCATAGACGGACGGCCAGACAGAGATCTACAGCCAGTTGGCCTTTGATGTGCTGAAGTGTTATGTCCACGATCAGCAAGGTAAGTGGGAATCATATTTGCCTTTAGTTCAAGCTGTTTTGAATGATACTTTTTATTCAGCTATTGGCAGGACTCCATATGAGGCAGCATTTGGAAGACCATTCCAGTCACTATTGACCAGGACCTCATCTTCAGTACCTGAAGCGAACAGAGTGACGGAGTCTTACCAGGAGATTTTAGAATTGGTAAAAGACAGGTTGGCTAAAGCGCAAGAGGCCTACACTCGACAAGCCAATAAAGACCGAAGGGATATGAAGTTTTCGGAAGGGGATTGGGTTTATCTTTGGATTATGAAGCAAAGGTTGAAGCAGGTGGGCAAGTGATGCCCAAAGTTGTCTTTCAGGAGCTTCGGACCTTTTCCCATCCAGAGAAAGATTAACGAGGTTTCAATGAAGTTGAAGCTACCTCCGAGTTGGACTATGCACAATGTGTTTCACGTCAATTGGATAAAGCCATATGCAGGTTCGATCCCTTTAGCAGTTAAAGATGAGGTGGAACCAGATATTATTGATGAAGCAAAGGTTATGGTTCCAGAACAGATCCTTTTGCACCGTTTCAAGCATTGCTCAGGCCGAAGGCAAAGACAATTCACGGAGTTTCAGGACCGAGAGACCCACGAAGCGGTATGGCTTGACAAAGAGTTTTTCGACGACTATCCGGCGTTATTGACGGATTATTTGGAGGCTATGCAGCTTCCGTCAAGTTAAGCAGAAGGGGATGTCACGTGCATCCTGCACTTGGATGCCAGGTAGACATATTTGTACAAAAGGTGCTGGACCTGGGATGGAAAACTGGTCCCATGTGAGCCCAGTCTGGGACGAGTCAGCCAGGGTTCCATTCCAATTGTCCGAGGTCAGGTGTGCATTGTCCTGCACATGAAACAGTGCCAGTCCGTGCTGTGAGTCTCCCTCTGGAATGATGTCAGTGGTTCTGTGTATCTGGTAAGATACTGGATGCCAGATGACTGTGTAGACAGTAGGGTTTGCATATAGGAAAGGGGGCCAGCCCATAGGACTACCCCAAGGACGCATGTGGGCATGGGGAAAGGTGTAAGACCACCCCCAAAGGGCCAGGAAGGCCCTGGCTGTACCCACCAGCCATGGGAGGGCTGTAGGACAGCCCTAGGGCTCTTTCAAGGGTAGCCAATTGGTTATCCAGCCCTAACGGACTGTAGGGCAAGTGTGGGGCAACCCATACAGGCTGCCCAGCATCCAATATGTCATGCGCACAGTACCCAGCAGCCAATTCATCATGCGCCTAGTGCCCAGCCCAGTATGAAGTCATGCGCAGCATTTATTAGGTTTTTATGCTGTATTTTTCCAGTCGTGGAGCATTATGGGACAGCCGACTGCTGTCCAGAAGGGTATAAATACCCAAGCCCACAATTCATTTCATTTATCTCATCATTCATCAAGTGCTGAAGCTGAACCAAGGGCCAGGACAGCCTAGAACAAGCTAACGGAGAAGGGGTGAAGGATTGAAGGTTTAAGGGCAGAGATCCATCTCAGCCAAGAAGGTTCAGTCAGTCTTTTATTTCAGTATTTTACATCATTCTAATAAAAGCAAATACACCATTCGTGGTGGGGGCCCTACAGAGGGTATTTGTGACCCAATACTGTGTCCTCTTCTCCCTCTCTCTCCCTCTCTCTATTTTTCTGCACATCTACATTTAGTTTTGTGCGTTAATTTCGTCGCGACAAGTGTGCTGATTTCTGAGCATTGAAGTTACCGATCTTCCCCGAAGCTTCCGCATGTTACAATACTTGGCTTTGGTTGCTCGAGAGTCATCACGATGAGCCTGAGTATGACCTATCCTGCCAGAGTAATCACATTCATTGCTTTTGTCCTTGGACTCCTTTGAATACTGTTTACCCTTGCCTTTTTCCCGAAGCATATGCTTTTGTCGTGGAGATAACTCATGACTTCCTCAAAAGGGGGGAGAGGATCACAAAGCAATCCAAGAGTATAGATGCAGAAAACTCAGCAAATTGATGAAGCCTTTGCTCCAATCAGAAAACGCAGCAATTCCTTACCTGTAGATCAGCGTTTGGCTTTGATACCATGAAAGAAAGAGCAAACACAGGTTGCAGGCCCAAAGTACAAACTGTAAAAGGCTGGGAACGATTGATTATTGCTGAAAATGAGCATGAGGGAAGCCCATAGGTGCTTACAAGCATAAGAGATTGTTGCAACAGCCAATGACCTCCAGCAGATATGCAAGAATGAGATGGGAATTGAAGAATGTCCCATATGAGCTTGTCGGCCAACTGTAGTAGGCCGACAGCTGTCCTGGAGCATAAATATGCCTAAATAGCCTAAAAAAGGCTCATAAAATGTTGGAAAAATCCTAAATAATGTTTGCAAAATATGCTAATGTAGGGCCTCATAAAAATGACCAGTACAAGCACCATTAGTGGTGGAATGGGAGTATATGAAGTAAACTTCAAAGAAACTGTTGAAAAATTGTTAAGGTAAGATGCCACATTCTCACCAACTTTTTGCTTTACCTCATCCCACTCCTACACATCTGCTTCAAAATTTGTGGATAGAAATGTGTGTGTGTGTTTGGGAGCATATATTGATACCAAGTTCTACACCCACTATTGGGACTGATGACGTTAGTGGGGATGTCGTAGTATCTAGTCCATACTATGCATGACGGAGTTGATGGTTTATTGTCTTGTGGATGACTACGATGAGGTTATAAATTGCACTTTCCTGGATTTATCTAGGTATATATATAGTCTTGAAGTCGGTCCACGTCTTCGGCTCGGTCCCTTCTTGTACTACTTTTAGCCACCAATTCAAGGCGGCATCTTTCAAGTGCATGCGAACCATGTGAAGTTTTTGACTTTTCAAAGAAGTCGTCTCCAAAAGCGGCATCAAATTGCTTAACAAAAGATAATGCTTTTTGTGTATCCTGCTTTTCATGGAAAGCATCAAACTTGACGCTCTTCTCTCCTGGCTTGAAGTCCATCCTGCCGGTTGATGAAGGCTCCTTTGCCTTCCTTCCTTCACCTGTCCCGAAGAAGTTGCATCCTAGAGAGCGGGCCTAGGGATAGCCTCCCTGTTTCCTCCACAAGAAATAGACCGGGTAGCTCTAGATGCTTCTGCAATGGTGACTCCTTTGGCCCGAAGATAGGCTTTAGCAGCTCGGACTCCTTGAGCTTTGATAGCCCGATCCTTGATGAAATCTTCAAATATTTGAGCCCTTCTTTCTTGTTCCTTCTTGGCTCTCCAAGCAAGGAATTCTTCGTCTTGGAGAAACTGTCTAAACCGCTGAAAATCTCGGTACTCTGCCGATGTCATGGCTGCGGTCTCATGAGAAATAGATCGATAGCCTTGGTTCCCATCTAGAAGTTCTATATCGGCCTCATTGTTATTCCCTTCATGAGGCCCTTGGTCTCCCTCTGCTCTCAACATGGCTCTGTCACCCCAAGAAAGTTTCTTGAAGAGAAATCCTCCTTTGATACCACTGTAAGCCTAGCGGGGCATGCTGTGTGACAGACTCAACCATGTATCCAAGAGATAGAGATATAGAGAGAGGGTTTAACCAGCGGGGCATGCTGTGGCTCAGCCTTGTACCAACATAAGGTATCAGAGCAGTCCGTACTATGCGATCATGTCCACCTTTTCAATGTCGACACTAGTGCCCATTAGGCCATCAGATTGTTGGCGCTTCTACTGCTGAAACCTGCCTCGTTAGTCTCCTCTGCAGCAGCAGTCTCCATCGACTACCTCCATCTGAACCTCCACATGTCTCTGTCTGTGCACATGCTGCTGAGCTGTGCATAGCTACTGCACGAGCTCCTGCGCATTCATCTTACCTCAACACTGAAATGCTGAGCTGTTTAAACAATGGATGAGATTTGCAGTGAGGCGCACACATCATCCGTACTTGCTGTCTCAATAGCCATCAAGCTTGTCAAGAGCCCATTTGCACAGATCTGCCTCAACTAGCAGACACATCAAAGGGGTCAACAAAGTACTTCTGCAAACAACACTCAGGAAGGTATAGATTTGGGGCTTTTATCATTTTCTGAAAATCTATCTTAATCAAAGCATTAATCCCAAATCATTCATCATTTCTTAAAATTGAGGGTACATACATGACATTAACATGTTGCTATAGCCTCCTGTAGCATCATTTTCAAAAAACCCCAAATTTGGAAACCCTAATATTTGGAAAATCTTGATTTATATGTAAAAGGGTAGACACTGGCTCAAACATTATGAGAGCTACGACCCTCTTCTCATACTTACCAGTTTTACCACACAGAGATCTATCCAATTTGTGTTCCTGCAACAAAAGTATATCCATAGACCCTCCTATAACAGCAGGGTGAAGCTGGTCCTTCAAAAGGCGCTTCCTACCACGGGTGGGAAGCCCTCCAAGGCCCTGAACATTCCATGAGATGATTCTCATGGAAGAGAAGAGGGTTTGACCCCCAATCTAAGAAGACGATGGGCAGCCTGAGGACGCCTCTCATAATGTTGGAGGACGGTAAAATCCACGGGGCAAAGTCCATTGACATGCCCTTGTCCGAGGCCCTGCAGAGTACCTGCATATGTACGAGAAACCCGTGCGCCTTGCGGGGCATCAAGGGCAATGGCATCATGCTGAAAATCCTGCAATACATGATCCCCACTGCGCTAAACATCTTGCATATCGCCCTCTCCAAGTAGAGAGGACTCAACAAAATCATCCTGATCTGATATATCATCTCCTTGCAAAGATGCATGAGCTGATACATCCCTTTGGCCAGAAACATCATCTATCTGAGGTACAAGATCCGAGGAGGTCTTCCCATCAATCGCACCAAGGGGGCGGGCGTGAGAGACAGCTCGCCACACCTGGCGGACAGTAGGAAGGGAAGGATCCAAGGGAGGTGGTGCCTGAGAAGCACGCTTGTTGCGAGGCCTCCTGCGACCCTGAGCCCGAGGGCAATCTCGAGCAAAGTGACCCTGTTGGTGGCAAACCCGGCACTTATTTTTATTTACCTGCAATCCTTCAAAGGACTACTAGGGCCTGGAAGCAAAACATAGTCCTCAAAGAGCTCACAGTCACGGGCAAGAACCATGACCCTGGGGACAGCATCCGCCGAGGCAGTGACCACCTAGGCAGAAGATGTCGGCAGAGCGTGGAGGGGGGGCACTTGAAGAACCAGTCCAAAGGCGGACCCGATGGCCTCTAGCATAGGCCAATATGCGCGAGGAAGACCTGGGAATCTGAGAGTAATCGGGAAACAGTTCCGGTCTTCCTCAACAGGGTCAAAATAGCTGGAGTAGGGAAGAAAAAAAACCTTCCTTGGGCCCAATGGCAAAGGGCTGCCCTTCAAAACCTCTGAGGCTGCGTCCTCAAAATCAAAATCCACTTGGAAGAAACCTCTTCCAAGCAACCTGACATCTCAAAAGTGTGGAGCGAGGTCGGAAGGTAGAACCGCCAGGACCCAATCCCGAGCCTGGAGACGGGAAGGGTGAGATCCAAAGATTCTGGCAATGAGGGTCATTTTGGAGTCTTTCTCGATTTCGGCGAAGAGGACCGCGAGCTCGCTTCGGGAAAAACAATGATTAGCCATGATGCTAATTGAAGAAGAAGGCCGACTTGAACCTGGGTGAGGAGCAATCCGAACCAAGGAGAAGAGGCAGGCAAGGACGCGGAGGAAAGGGAGGGAGGGTGGAAAAGGGAAAAGCAAAAAGAAACGGGAAGCAAGGGGAGGGGAACTGGACACACATGCGAAGGGATGCGCTGCGCAGAGGGATGAGGCGGAGGAATGAGGGGAGGCAGAGGCAGGGGCGAACAGCAGAGTAGGAAGGATGGGAGGCGGAGGAAGGATGCGCTGCGCAGAGGGATGATGCGGAGGAATGGGGCGGGCAGAGGCAGGGGCGAACAGCGGTGGAGGAAGGATGGGAGGCAGAGGAAGGATGGGGCGAAACAGGCACAGAGGCGGAGGGGCGCAGGCCAGGGTTCAGGGAGCTACACGGTCTTCTCGGGGGGGAAGGGGGGGGGGGGGGACAGTTAGTTGTCGTGGTTCAGTTACAGAAGTTTAGGTATCTATATGTGCCTGTGAATTTGTTATGGTTCAGTTGCTTCATTATCTCTGTTTTTAACTTGCATTTAGACAGATACACTGTAAAATGAAGCTGAAGTTGTTGAGGCTAATACCAATACCATTGTCATTATGGTATTGATACTAATAAGGATTCATGAGACACTAGATTTCCATCAAGGACGCACAAGCTGACATCATTGGATGCCCCTATAAGAGGATGAATGCTAGTTATTGATTGGAGTAGGGTTGAAAGAGGTATAAGTGCGCAAGGCCTTTGAGTACATGTTGTCTATGCCATCAAGAACGTTGTGCATAGAAAAAGTCAGGGGGCGCTGAGAGAAAGGGAATCATGACAAGGAGGGGCATCAGGAATTTCGGTGTATGCAAAGTACAAGGCTGTGATATATTAAGGCATTTTGGTTGAGGCTGTGATATAATAAGGCATTGTGATTGAGGTGTCCATCAACATGGACTCAGATAGAGATGATACTCGTGTATGACGTGTTACATTAGATATTTTGTTGTATGAGGAATCAAGTGGGCTTGAGCTTGAGTCCTTGAAGCTGGTAGAAGGATTCCTATAGCTTTGAGTACAAGAAGTGTACATAGTGTCAGTGTGTGTGTGTGTGCGCGTGTGCTTATTTTTTTGTTCTGAAAAACCCCATTTTTGGGAGATTTTTACTTTTTCCGTTCACTAAATTCATATTGTTAATCGAAAACAAAGATTGAACTATTTTAGTTGCTATACAGGGAAAACCTGCACAAGCTTGTGGGATGTTCAATTGCATTGTGTGGAGCTAGTTTACATGTAGAAGACGGACTTGAAGTATCAGTTTTGTATGTCACGTGCTTCGATTGGGTTCCATGGAGTGCATTATGCAGGGTATCATTGAAACTCAGGTGAGATACCTTGCTTTTTCAGGTTGAAAGTAGAAATGTTTGCAATGGTGGGTCACTAGTTTTCTATCGTGTGTGCACTCTTTGTTGAAATCAATAAGCTAGGTATCATCGAAAGTCAGATGAGATACCTTGCTTTTTCAGGTTGAAAGTAGAAATGTTTGCAATGGTGGGTCTCTAGTTTTCTATCATGTGTGCGTAAGGTATTTGAATAGAAGTGGCAACTTGTTCATCATTATGCCATCTGATTATTTTTCGAACATCTTAATATTTTTCTCTCTCTCCGAAGTTCAATGTAGGTGTGGCTAGTTGGTCTATTTGCTGCTAGCAGATAAAGAGCTCCCGATACCCCACTGGGCACGTTGATTGTTAGATGACTTCCTCTTGGCCAAGATTTCAGCTTGTACTCTGAGCCTAGGGGACCCTTGGCCACATAGCACTAGATGGATCTTCACGGAGAAGCGGTGTCACCAGGAGGTGAAACTTTTTGCAGTTGTTTTCTTTATTTACATTTCTTTATAAATATATATTTTTCTTTTCTTTCTCTTTGGTTGCTGTTGTTTTTCCCCGGGATCTCTTGGAAGCGCTTGGGCCATTGCAATGTCAGAATGGGTCAGCCAGTGGGACTTTGGACCAGTGGTTGGCTAAGCCTGAGAATTGCACTGAAAGATGAATGACAGTGTCCAGGACATGGGCACTGAAAGATGAATGACAGTATCCAGGACATGGCCATTGAATGAGGGCATAGGCCTGTTTACACTAGTAAGTGGCTGCCACCGAAATGTGAATGTATCTTGAATTCTAAGCAAATTTTGAAGTGACCGTAGTGGTCAAAGATGGTCAGGAGACCAGAAGGAATGCAGATGACATCATCCCTAAAATCTAGGGAACTGCTATTTTGGGCAGTGTCGGAATTGAAAAGTGTTCGCGTCAGTTTGTGTAGAATGTCAAGGGGACCAAAAGCTGGCAAAGGACTGTTGTGAGAATGTGAACCAGTCAGGAGATTTTTAGCTTGGAAGATTGCATGTGGAAAAGGCTTAAAAATGTGCCAAGTGTCAAATTTATGTGCATTTTCCACACTGGGAAGAGGGAAGCGTGGGATTTTGGGCTGAATGAGGCTCATTTGCAGCCAGGATGGTGGATTGTTGCAGGTTAAGAGTTATGGTGGTGCACTCCCTTGCCCTGCAACTCATGTATTGAGGGTTGAGCTTGCTCCCCACAGTCTCTATCTCTCTCTTTCTCTCTCTTGCAAACTATGGTAATGCTCTCATAAGATAAAATCAGGTACAGTTGTGTGAATTTCATGCTTATATGCAGAGGCTAGTTGCCTCCTTGAACAGGAACCGGTGTAGTTAGTTCCTACACCAAAGCAGGGACGGAAGAGGGTAATAACCTCTTCAATACAACGCTGTTTCAGCATTGTTTAGGTGCTGTTTTTGGGCTGTTATGTTGCCCGGTTGATGCCAAAATGCAGTAGGACTTTGCTAAAGTCCTCCAAGATAGTACAAGGGTTAATTTGGGCTGAAAACAGAGCTGAAAACAGGTATGTGTAGAAAATTACAGCAAGCTGAATTGTGATGTTTTGGACTCCATTGGGTAGTTTGATGCCTATGGAAGTGAGCCTGTCAGTTGGGACTCATTCTGAAATGTTATGGAACAGTTTTAGTGCAGTTATGTTGGCAAATTTCTCCCAGAATTTGTAAAACTTAGCTGGTGCAAGAAGAGTGCTCTGTTGTACTCAAGCTTTGTATTTTCTAACTTTTTAACAATAAAGAAATACCGCTAGGGGCGCCGGACTTCGGGGCCAATGTGATGTTGAGCGAGGATTCTGTGATTGTGTGTCTGAGTAAGTCCAGGTTATTTGTGAATGAATTACCGCTTTATGTGTCCATAGACCGGTTTTATGGTTCCGTTGCCGGGACAGGGTTCTCTTTTCTGCAAGAGCCCGGACACGGATTGCATTGGGTGAACAAGAGACACACACAGAGAGGTACAGCTGATTACAGGTGAGAAAGAGTACGGTCTCTTTCTTTGGATACAGGTTCCCTTAAACTTTCAGTTGACAGTATGACAGACAAAGGGAAAGGCAAGCTCCCTGCCGAAGAGAGTTCCTCTTCTACTCGCAGACAGCGTATAGAGGTGACAGGTGCCCAGGTGTCAGCCTCTGCTCGGACAGAGCCAGTAGTACAGCCAGCCTTGTTAGAGGAAGAAGAGGAACAGGAGGATTTGTTTCAGGCACAGCTTCTTAGCATGCTTGGAACTTTTCAGCAGCTAGTTAAGAATCCCATAATGAAGAAATTTTTGCAGTCACGTACCTGGGATTCCCAGGTTGAAGCATCCGAGCATGGAGTAGAGAGGGCACAGGAACAAGAACCAAGGATGCCACAGCATGTAGAGCAAACACCAGTAGTGGCAGCTAATCCAATGCAGCATGTTACACAGGCACAGGATTAGGCAGTTAATGGTCAGGGCAGTAATGCACAAATGGTTCTGTCGACCATTCCTCCTTTGGTTGCTGCCCAACCCGGTTATTTTGGTGGTGGGTCTATTTTCCAGGCCATGGCCGCCCACAGCTTTGCCAGGACTGATGCCTACAGAATTTGTGAACCCTCTTTATGCCAACATAGGTGTGCAGCCTGGACTTCAGACACATTTCAGTCCAGTTTTGATGCCTGCAGCACCTGTTAATGTGGGTGAATTTTCTCAGCCTAGTGGACAAAGAGCAGTAAGGACTGATGCAGAAAAGGTGCAAAAGGATTACAAAGAAGGAGGTCAAGCAGTAAAGTTTGAGACTTTCAGTGGGATGCAGGACAAATTGAAAGCGCTGACTTTTATTCAACAGTTTAATGCAGCATACACTGGGGGTAACTTTACAGAGTCTTCTAAGGTGCGGAAGGCTGCTACTTTCTTGAAAGGTAATGCATTGCAGTGGTGGACCTCACTGTTGATGCAAGGACAGGCACCTGTTACATGGGTCCAATTCAAGCAGCAGTTCTCTTTTGCATGGCTGACAAACACTTTTGAAGTGGATGTGATGACAGCATGGCACAAACGGAATGAAGCTGAAACTGATTTGTCTGCACTAGACGAAGGTACAAAAGGTTTCATGTTAGACACTACAGTGACATGATCTGCTTTTTGAACTTGAATTTTGAATGACCTGTACACTCATATCATATGTTTGGCAATGTACAGTTTTGACATTTGTTGTCAATAAATGAATGAATGGACTTTCAGTGCTTTGAAGTTGTATCTGTTACACTTCAATGAATGATTATACGTGTTGTGACACTAATAGTGCGGGGACACGTGCTATCGCCCTGTGTTGCATCCGGAAACATGTATTTGAAAGGCTTGAACCTGCGATGACACAAATGGTAGTGGGGAATTCCTATCATCGCTCCGTGTCATCTGTTGGCAGGAGATACATGCGATGACACTAATCACCTGGGGAATCTTGTGATCGTCCTGTGTCATCCGTTTGCATGTGGACTTGCAATCGAGGTCGCTTGCTTCTTTCAAGAGGGGGGGGTATGTCACCAGGAGGTGAAACTTTTTGCAGTTGTTTTCTTTATTTACATTTCTTTATAAATATATATTTTTATTTTCTTTCTCTTTGGTTGCTGTTGTTTTCCCCCGGGATCTCTTGGAAGGGCTTGGGCCATTGCAATGTCAGAATGGGTCAGCCAGTGGGACTTTGGACCAGTGGTTGGCTAAGCTTGAGAACTGCACTGAAAGATGAATGACAGTGTCCAGGACATGGGCACTGAAAGATGACTGACAGTGTCCAGGACATGGCCATTGAATGAGGGCATAGGCCGGTTTACACTAGTAAGTGGCTGCCACCGAAATGTGAATGTATCTTGAATTCTTAGCAAATTCTGAAGTGACCGTAGTGGTCAAAGATGGTCAGGAGACCAGAAGGAATGCAGATGACATCATTCCTAAAATCTAGGGAACTGCTATTTTGGGCAGTGTCGGAATTGAAAAGTGTTCGCATCAGTTTGTGCAGAATGTCAAGGGGACCAAAAGCTGGCAAAGGACTGTTGTGAGAATGTGAACGAGTCAGGAGATTTTTAGCTTGGAAGATTGCATGTGGAAAAGGCTTAAAAATGTGCCAAGTGTCAAATTTATGTGCATTTTCCACACTGGGAAGAGGGAAGCGTGGGATTTTGGGCTGAATGAGGCTCATTTGCAGCCAGGATGGTGGATTGTTGCAGGTTAAGAGCTATGGTGGTGCACTCCCTTGCCCTGCAACTCATGTATTGAGGGTTGAGCTTGCTCCCCACAGTCTCTCTCTCTCTCTCTCTCTTTCTCTCTCTTGCAGACTATGGTAATGCTCTCATAAGATAAAATCAGGTACAGTTGTGTGAATTTCATGCTTATATGCAGAGGCTAGTTGCCTCCTTGAACAGGAACCGGTGTAGTTAGTTCCTACACCAAAGCAGGGACGGAAGAGGGTAATAACCTCTTCAATACAACGCTGTTTCAGCATTGTTTAGGTGCTGTTTTTGGGCTGTTATGTTGCCCGGTTGATGCCAAAATTCAGTAGGACTTTGCTAAAGTCCTCCAGGATAGTACAAGGGTTAATTTGGGCTGAAAACAGAGCTGAAAACAGGTATGTGCAGAAAATTACAGCAAGCTGAATTGTGATGTTTTGGATTCCATTGGGTAGTTTGATGCCTATGGAAGTGAGCCTGTCAGTTGGGACTCATTCTGAAATGTTATGGAACAGTTTTAGTGCAGTTATGCTGGCAAATTTCTCCCAGAATTTGTAAAACTTAGCTGGTGCAAGAAGAGTGCACTGTTGCACTCGAGCTTTGTATTTTCCAACTTTTTAACAATAAAGAAATACCGCTAGGGGCGCCGGACTTCGGGGCCAATGTGATGTTGAGCGAGGGAGCGAGGATTATGTGATTGTGTGTCTGAGTAAGTCCAGGTTATTTGTGAATGAATTACCGCTTTATGTGTCCATAGACCGGTTTTAAGCGGGCCTGTGGCTTTAGCCCAGCTTTTGAGGACAGATTTGCCGCCAGCCTACTACGAGCTTGGGGTCACCTTAGGCCGGCCCTCCAGCAATCAGCTTTGGTAGCCTTTGAGGAGCGTCTTTGGCAATCCTTGATTTGGAACCCCTGATCCGTTTACCTAGTGGCCACATGCTAGGGGCCCGGCCTCATGTATCTTGGGGAGTGTTCGAGCACAGGACCTGCTAGATCCCTTGGTGATTGGCTTGTACTTAGACAGCTTCTCCTAGAGGCTTGGGAGAGAGGTTTGGTTGGGATCCGGGGCAGAGATAGACTCAGCTTCGACATTGACTTTGCTATTCCTTAAGAGTGGTTGACCCCTATACCTAACCCCCCTCCCCTAGTGGCTGGGAGTGTTTACTAGTCATAATATTCTCTTGGCAATCCATGGTGTGGATAAGAGCTGCACCTTGCTCACTTTTTCAATTGGACCCCATGGTAGATTAGAGAGATCAAAGCCCCCCCTTGGATGACTTCAGTGGATGCACCTTGTAGAGGGTGAGGGTGATTGGATTTCATGCACATGAGTGGCACATTGACCCCCCTCTGGCCAAGGTGGCCAGGGAGAGACTCTGGTTTTTATGGATTTGGGAGAGCCGGCCTCTCATGCGCCTCCTATGGGACCCAAGAGAGTGGACTTGGCGTGATCCTGTTGTTGTCTCTGAGTACCCTCAAAACTTTGCACTTGCAAATCCCTTCTGGCAATATAAGAAACCAAAATGGAATGGGGGTGGGGGGCAACTTCATGTATTGAGTATAGATCCACAATACCATACAGGTGCAAATCTTGAATGTTTTTTTTTTGCATTGTAAAATTAAGCAAATAATCAATGTCTCCCCCACATTACACCATGTGTGGGCTTGGGCAATGTTTGGTATTTTTGTGTAGAGTATCAAAGTGCTTTAGTATGGTCTATTGCTGGACTCTTCTGATGAAGATGGTTGAGTATCTAGATGGACATGGAACACATTGTGTGTGTTCTCTTTAGTGCTAGCCTTCATCACGGCTGAGTCTATCCTTTACCTTTGAGAAGTGATCGGAACTCAGTGGAATGGTTTATCCACTAAAACTTATTTGCTAATTTGCACATATCTTTAGGCATGAGCCTGCAATTACTCTTGGGTGTTGATGCCGTGAGCGAGGGTGTTATAGCACGTAGTCTTGCTATACATGATGAAGTTGATGATTTGAAGCTTGTGAGTAGATTATGTAGTCAAGATTGCACTTGTTTTTGTTGAGTTTGATAAATAATGTGAACTTTCCATTTTTATATGGAACACATGGTGGGTCTAGAATCAAAGTTTGAAATTGTCATGCTTATCTTTATGATGGTTTCTAAATGAACCTTTTTCTTCTAATAGTGCCAATTGTGGATGTCTTGGTATAATTGTAAGCTCTTTGTGCTTTGTTTCATAATGATCATTTCGCTTTGTATATGGACTATGGATAACAGATGATCTGTTTTACTATGCAGCATGTGGAAGCGTTGGCGGTGCTGCTGCAAGGTCTTTGTGGAAGCCAACGTCAGGCTGTGAAGGTTCATGAGCTCTGTCTGAAGAGTGGAACTAATTTGGGTTTGTGCGAAATCCTTGCCTTGGCTGAAACAAATATTCAATCATGGTTTTGGTCTCAATAGCCCCTTTTCAACCCTGCATGCTCACACTTGGAAGACTGGACATGTTGCAACATTACAAGGGAACACATCCTTATGCTTTCCCTTATCTTTTTTTTGCAAACTTGATGCAGGGCAAGGGTCATCAGAGGTGCACCTCCTATGTGACCTTTCCCAGCAGGAGCCTCATTGGTATGTGACCAAATCCTCTGATTGTAGTAACATTTGGGCTCAATTTGGTTTGTTTAGCAGAAAGGATCTCCATGGATATAGGTCAAACAATTGTTTCTTCCAATGGATTTAGGAGCGTAAGACATGTGGGAGGTGCAATGCGTGGTGCGGGCGCTGATCAGATGCCTGCATTGGTTCGGAGCATTCTAAACTGCAGAACTAGCAACAATGCAGTGCGGTTCTTCTATGCTTTGGGCTACAAGTTGGACTATGAACTGCTTCAGGTTGGCTTCAAGTTTCAGTTCCATAGAGTGGTGCCCATTACTGTGGCAGTGACATCGGTTTGCAAGATCCCAAAGCTGCATGCAATTGATGAGGCAGTGCCCATCACCCAAGGGCTGCAGCTGGTCGAGATCACAGCATCCGCCTCCGCCGATAACTACAGCAAAGTGGCTGCAGCAATCGCAGGCTTTGCTGAGCACTTGGCTCCGTAAGCTCATCCTCCTGAAATATCCTACTGCTCAACAAGACTTTCTGTTTCTCCTAAGTGATGTGTGAGAGAGCTTAGTGCAGTTTTCTTCTTGGTGCAGACTTTTACACTTGTCAAAGCCCGGCATCATCACTGGTGTCGTCCCAACGGCATCCTCAGCAGCTGCCTCCTTGACTTCGAGGGCAACAAAAGTGCCCTGACACTGGCAGTCAAAGCTGGTATTCGATTGACAACAGTATGCTGAAGAACCACTTATTTTCCATAGGAAGATGCTCCAAATCATAGCAGAGAAAGTACATTTTGTGAGTGATATAAGACAGTACTGAGATTGCTTGGCAACCCTACATTACTTTGCAGAATCCTTTGCAGGGTATCTTGGATCTATGAATCTTATGGATTTTAGAGACTTTGCATCCATCAAATTTTAAATCTGGAAAAATGTAATGGCAGCATCGATGCCATATTGACATAGATAATGGGGTGGCTGAGTTGGGCTCTCTATGTGCAACAAGCATTGCCCAGGCATCAGATTTTGTTGCTTGTGACAAAGGACTTGTAGAAAGTAAAATATGTGTGGATGTTTAGGGATATGTGATTGACCTGGATGCTTTTGGGAGATGTGATTGACCATTCAATGGTCAAATGCAGAGAAGCTTAGTCTCTATTTGTGTTCCTTAGCTTCCAATTGAACGGTATAATGTTTGGGAATATTTCTCACAATATGCTAGAATATTCTCACCTCTCAATGCTGCAATGCACATAAATCATTCTACTACGTTTATCGTTCAAAACTGAAGGCTAGGTACCACAGTTTCCACTAGATGAGAAGTGATGTGGTGGAGGATGGCAAGATGTTAAGTTGCAAAGAACGTCAATGTGGAGGAAATTTTGAATGTGCATGGCCTAACTTCTCTCTAAGTTACCCTTCGTACCCTTTAATATAAAATTTTGTTTCTGAAGAAAGGACTTCGCTACCTCTAGATATTATTTCCATCGAATTATTTTTGTGGAATGCATTTCATTGCTTCCATAGATTATGAAGGGGTTTTTTTGTGCAAGAGTCTCTTGTAAGGATGCATTACATCTACCACACCGTTCCTCAAATTTGCCTCAAGTAAGAGGGTAGTTATTTGCCTCAAGTAAGAGGGTAGTTATTTGCCTCAAGTAAGAGGGTAGTTATCAAACCATTGATAGGATTATAACTAGAACAAGTGAAGTCCATCAAGGTAGCAATGATATGGAAGACATGTAGAGGTAGTTATACTTTTGTGTGTGTGTGTGTGTGTGAGAGAGGGGGAGATGGAGAAGTACAAAGATTATTGTGGAATTCTCGTGATTTTCCTGGCGTGTTCTTGATCGGTGTGATCCATTCATCGACTTTATCTATTGCTGCTTCATTGGCCTTCATGCATCTATTTATACGTGATATGCATACACCTTAGTACATAGAGTGGTCATTTGGATATTAGTTTATTTTGTATTATTTGGGCAGCATGGATTTATTTCATTTGATGTAATCCATGGAGCCGAGGCTTGTGGACACGTGGCTGCTCACGTGGCTCTTTGGATGGGCTTATATTTGATTCTTTATACCTTTTGGAATTCGTGCTTTGTTTGGGCTTATCTTTTTATGCTTGTCTTGTATGCGTGATCTCCATTGAGAGTTGCTTATTTCTCAAATGGATTGCTTCTTTGTGAGGAGTGATGTGAGATTAATGGTAGCTTTGAAGAGTGAGTTGAGTGCATGCATAGAGATGAGGAAAATGAGCTTGTCTTGTATATGGAAGTAGATTGGAATTTGGGAGTTGCTCGATGGTGTGATTAGATTTTAAATAATTTAGGTTTAAGCGCAGTGTTTGAGATTGAGATTTGTTTGAGATTGAGATTTTTGTTTAGATTAGTGTGTCCGGGGTTGAAGGTTGAGGCGTCTGGGCCAGAGGACCGTGGGTGGCCCGATGGGGGTGTGTCAGGTAGCCTGTAATGGCACATGAGAGGTTTTCAATCCAGAAGAGCTTTTTGATACTCTATATTTGTTAGTCTTTTGATACTCTATATTTATGTTTGTTAGTCTGTGGGGCTTAACAAAAATTTGGTTCCCTTGTCGTGGTAGACACCTGAAGCAACATGAGAAAGCCATGGTAACGTTTTTGTCCTATACATGCAATAACTTTGCTGCATGAGTTTCTTTCTAGACCTTGACGGTTTTGGCAAGTTGGGGTGGCAATACGCGTTGCCTACACCGGGTGCGGCTTGATTTTTATGCTTTTTTTTAAAAAGTTGTTGGATCATCTGCTCGTTCATCTTCTTTCTTCTTTCCCCTAGGCGCAACACAACAGCATGGAGGCACCTCTGGTCGAAGCCTTTCCTCCAACATTCTTACTTCCTTGAGGTCAGGATCAACAGCTATTCTTTGGCTCAGAACTTGGAATTCTAAGGAAACTATCGACTTTGAGCCAAAAGCTAACCGAAAATGGAGTATGACTTGGTTGTGACCCTGAACGATGTGCGAATTAAGAATTTAGATCACTAATCAATGATTGATGGTACTGATCCAGTCAAAGGTGATTCATGAGCACTACACTCACATAGATGATGCTCCCGCAAGATTTAAGGAGCAACACTTGGATTAGATTAATGATCAAGCATAATTACATTAGAACACTCAAACAAGAGCATAACAATGGCAAGAGCAAGTTTCACGAAGTAACATAATGCTCTATTAATCACCAAGAGATTACACATGAGCTATCTATTAATCACCTAATAACCATCGCATAATTTTCTCTATGACACGTTTGTTCACGTGGTAAAGCAAATCTTGATGGTCTCTACAAAAAATATAAACTTGTTTGTCAAAAGATAATAATGAAACTTTTTTACTATATAAAACATCATTAAGCCCTCCCTATCTCGATGGTTGTATGATTTTCTCTTTTATCATTGAGTTTTCTATTGGCGCAACTAATAAGAAATTCCAGTTCTTTTCACCATGTTGAGTTGATACATCTCTATGTATGTGAAAGATGACCTCCCACCTTGGCACTCTGTGAATTGAAGTTTTTATTAAGGCTCCTTAAGTTTTTAGAATGACTCTTCACACTCCTTAGTCCACACAAAACATACCAACAACATATATAGCGGTTTAGCAATTTTTGCATACATGAATATGAAGCATCTATAATACCCTGTGTGACCCATGAATCTTCAGATAGCTTTTGGTGTTTCGGGTCTTTTAAGTTCTACAATCGCTTGGATCTTCCCTTTATCCATGGAGATTATGTTCTTAAAAACCACGTGTCCTAGGATTACTCCCTTTCTAACCATGAACTTGCACTTTTCAAGGTTGACACAGTCTATAACATCGGCACCTTTGCAACACTAGCCACTATCCCAAAACTTGTTGGAGGTGGCTATGATATGATGGTTATAGATTTGGAACTATAGGCTTATGTAGGCAGTCTCACTAATCAAGTGATCTATCACACACTTGATACACCATCTATCCCAAGGTGGTCGATTTATTGTTACCACTTTAGGAATTGCCTTTATAAGGCATTGTGCCAGTTTGTGTGGGGTCCTTGACATTTAAACAAGCAAGAGTCTCTCCTTGGGACATTAATGTTCTATGATCTGTAAACTCCTGATATGTTCTATGATCTGTAAACTCCTGATGCTATTCGCATTCATAAGGCATTCTGCCACTCTGTGTGGGGTCCTGGACATCTAAACAAGTAAGGGAGGTAAGGTTCTCCTTGGGCCATTAATGTCCTGCTCCTGTTGCTATTTTCATTAAGGTAGTCAATTGTTATGTATCCCATATCATTAGTCCTAGTTGTCCCAAATGGTATTCACTTTTGGGTGGGCTGCTAAATAGTATTCACTTCTGGGTGGACTCCCAAATGGTATTCACTTGTGGATAGTCAATGTAGAATTTTGATGTGCTAGGGGTTCATCTAGAATGTGTTCAATATCAACTAGCCTTGTTGGCATGGTTCTTGGTGGCATTGGTTGTGGTGGTAACCCCAGAGGTGGAACATATGATGTTCTATATGGATCCTGAGTAGCATTTAGTCCAGCTCTAGGTGAGGATGATAAAGCTAATGGCTGAGGAGTTGCTGGTAGCACAATAACTTTCGTCATTCTTGTCGCTGTGTGTGGTAACAATTTGATGATTCATGATTTCCATGCCTCTGCAATACCTGCACCACCGGTTCCCTCTTACTCTCAAGACTGGGCATTCATGCACTGTGTGGTTAGTTCTGTGAACTACACACCAAGTTATTTCCTGTCTTAGAGGTAAATGCCGATGACATGTCTCCTTAGGAGAGGCTTTCCACACTTCTTCTAGACCTTTGATCACTTCCTTAGCAATGTCTTCTACACTCTTAGGTTCTTCAATTTTTCTAGTGTCCTCACATTGGCCATATGTGTCATTGGGTATCCCATTAGCTACGGTAGGCTTATAGTCTTTCAGTTTCCCATGCTCCTTGGAGATGGTACTCGGGCTCTAAGAGAGTGGCTACCCTTGCTCTTTCAAGAGGTACTACCTTCTCTTTGGACAGTTTCCCTTGTCCGTCTTCCTTGATTGGGTCCAATGAGGAATGGCCAATAAGGAATGGTGTCTTGTCTTCTACAGCTACTATAAAGTGAGAATTCTTGCTCCTGAGCTGGACTGCCTCTTCTTGAAGTGATTTCCTCCACTGGACTGCCTCTTCTTGAAGTGATTCCTCCCTGAGAGGTTCTTCCTTCTCTTCCTCTTGTTGTCCTTTCACTCTGGTAGAAACTATGTGTGATGTGAGTCTCCCTACCTAGACCTCTCAATATCCCTTACCTTCTCGGCAAGTTTGGGGTATGGGTGTCACCTTCTTCATACATCGTAACACTTATCCCTATAAGTCTCTAGGAATATTAGCGATTATGTAAAGGTTGCCTTAGGCATCCTTGATGAGAAACATGGGTATCCTTGACATGTGCATGGCTATGGTGAGGGTGAATTAATCTTACACTAATTATAATGTGATTAGTTCTAAGCTAAGCTAAGGTGGATGATACCTAAGTGCAATGATAATGATGAATAAATTACACTTATTAAGCTTTAGACTCAAGCACAATTAGGTTACAAGGTTGAGACTTGTACTCATAAAGAGGCCTGAGAGCTTGCTTCATGTTTCATTGCTTATATATGAGCCATTTATATGAGGTGGTACATGGGTTCAATTGGGCTCACTTTATGGGATAATTCCATCTTGCTCATTTGGCTTCTTGCTAGGTTTGGTACATGTTTGGGCTTACTCATACTCACTCCCTACCTTCCTTATGCTCAGTGGCACCACATTTCTCAACACGCCCCCTTGGTGCTATATTTTTAGGCTACTGCAAGGTGGTTGGATGTGAGGTCTTATAAATACTTCATCCCCCTTCATGTAGGTGGTAGGTGGATTGACATTTGGACATGGACATGGAACATCTCCCCCCCTGGGTGCTTGATTAGCTACTCTCAAGTGGTTAGGAGTGTTTACATTTACATCACTTCCCCTAGGTTCTCTCTGGTGGTAAAGCATGCTTACACACACATAGACTTGCCTACTCATTTGGATTAGGTTAGGGTAGTGGTTGGTAGCTTCTTTGTTGCTCACTACTACTTGCTTGAGATCTCCTTGCTTTTGCTGGATGGAGATCTTTTGTTCCTTCCTTGTCTCTTTGTCTTTTTCTCTTGGCTTTGACTCTGGCTTTTGACTGCTTATCCTTGCTTATTTGAGTGTCCACATTTTGGCATTGTCTTCTTCATTGTGTCTTTGGTGTAGATTTAATGGTTTTTTCCACTTAGTTTTTTTTCTTAGTGCTTTGATGCTTTGTGTGTGAGTGCCATGCTTTGTGATGCCGTTACTCCATACATTTGTGCTCTTAGCATGCTTAGGATAGTACTCAATACACTTTTCTTTGCTTTTGATGCTCCCTAAATGATGCTTTGAGTGCAAAATGCGTGCCATTTGAGAAGTTCTTACCAATGAGCTTGTTTTTTGCTTCACTGGCAATGTCTATTGTCATACAAGATTGGTAATGTGCTGAAAAACCAGCTCAATACCCCTGAGAATTGGCACAAATTTGAACATTGAATGATGACTACTATAGGCTCCTAAGAGGGCTTGGCTTAATTGTAAGCGTAGAGGGAGAATGGTTGAAAAGACCAGTCAATAGGGTGACGATAAAGCACGGATTGCTCGCAGTGAATCTAAGTAAGATTTCCAGGCTGTGTGGCCGCCTTGGGGTGAGGATGATCCCCCTAGAGTTTTTTAGAATATGGGTGCAAGGATAGGGAGAATAAGGTTCTGTAACTTGGCAGCCTCTGCAGTGTGCAAATTATGGGCAAAATCTAACAAATGGCTAGTGCAGGAGCAATGCCTTCTGGTGGGAAAGATGCTCCTAAAAGATCGGGTGGGCTATAAAGATCCAACAAATCTGAGCCTCTTTCTCTAACATGAAGATAAGGTTGTGATTATAAGCTGATAATGATGGTTAGTGACTAATGCAAGCAAGGGTGATGTAAGAAGTCTATTGGGAGAGTGGAGGCTCTAATACCATGTTGTGAAACATGGGTATCCCAGAGATGTGCATGGTTGTGGGGTGAGGGTGAATTAATCCTACACTTATTACAATGTGATTAGTGCTAAGCTAAGGTGGTTAGTGCTAAGCTAAGGTGGATGATACCTAAGTGCAATCATAATGATGAATAAACTAAACTAATTAAGGTTTAGACTCAAGCACAATTAGGTTACAAGATTGATACTTGTACTCATAAAGAGGGTTGATAGCTTACTTCATGTTTCATTTCTTGAAAATGACCCCTTTTATATGAGCCATTTTGACCCCTTTTATATGAGCCATTTATATGAGGTGGTACTTGGGTTGCCTTTTTGGGCTCACTTTCTGGGATAATTCCATCTTACTCATATGGCTTCTTGCTAGGTTTGGTACATGTTTAGGCTTACTCATACTCAATCCCTACCTTCCTTATGCTCAGTGGCACCACATTTCTCGATAATCCTTGTACAACATTATTCTGTCATTGTTGACTCTAAGCATCTTTAAGAAGAATTTATCAATTAAATTAGGGAATTGAGTCCTTACCAGCTTTGTTTGAGCTCTAGTAGCTTCTTGCAATCTCCTAGGGGGCTTTGTCTCAACAGCCATGGCTAAAGGTCTAACCCTCTTGATGACTCTTATTGGGATATACATAGTCCCATCAAAGTCCAAATAGATCGTTAGTTCCCACTAGCCATTAATATCACAGGATTGGCCAAGAGGTCAAGCTCAATCCCATGAAAGAAAGACATTGGATCCTATTCGCGTCAATAAAGGCTAAAACTTGGTTAGTTGTATAGAAGCCATAGCATTGTAAAATGTATGCTTCACCGGTTCCTGTGTTACTAATTAGCCTCTAACTTGTTTGCTCATGGCCCTTCTCTCACTCGTTGGTCTTTCAGCTTGGGATCGAAATAGCTTATAACACTTCTCTCACCCGTTGATCTTCTGGCGTGGGGCCTTTCAACTCCTTCTAATGGTTGTCCTTTAAAACTCCATGGTCTCGTTTGACCATTTCTATGTTTAAACAGTGAATTGGGCTAATGTCCCACAATTCTAATCTAGCGTCCTTCATTTTGTGAAGGATTTCTTGTATGCTTTTGAATTGGGTCTAGAGCTACGAGGGTGGTTAGATCGACTCTTGGTCATGTCCCACTCCCTATTCTTAGTACGTACAATAACGTTTCATGCTCAAACATTGGGTTCAAAAATGAAGTCGCAATGATACAGCCCAAATGTAAATACATAAGCACTTGGTCCAACACTTGATGGGATCCTTTTTATGGTTTTTCTTAGTTTGTTAGATCGACTCTTGGTCATGTCCCACTCCTTATTCTTAGTATGTACAATAACGCTTTATCCTCAAACATTGGGTTCAAAAATGAAGTCGCAATGATGCAACCCAAATGTAAATACATAAGCACTTGGTCCAACGATTGATGGGATCCTTTTTATAGTTTTTCTTAGTTTTTGATGCTTTTTTGGTTTCTATGCTTTTTCTATTTTTAGTGTTTTTTGGTAATTTCTTCATATTTTGGTAATTTTTCTTGATTTTCCAATGTTTTTGGTGTTTTAGAAGGGTTTCTAGGATTTAGCAAGTTACAGTTTGAGGTTATGGTTAAAATCTCTTGTATTGGCTAGTTTTTTGTTTTCTTTTTTGCTTTTTTTTTTAAAATCTCAGGATCGACGATCCTACTTGGGCGATTCACCTCTGATGATTCTATTAGAGAACGATTCTTCTTGAAAATGATTCCCCACCAACACCAACTAGAGTCCTAGTCAAGGATATGACCATGGAGGAGTTGGCAAGACAATTCGCCAAACTTGTTAGGCCAGCAGTGGTGGCAGGGCAAAGAAGAAGAAGATTAAAAACATTTAAAAAAAACACACAAGGTACACTTCTTATCCTTGGAATTCTCATGCATTAAGAAGAAGAAGATTAAAAACATTTAAAAAAAACACAAGCATTTTACTTTTTCTATTTCTTCTTCACATGTATAGAAGAAGAAAAGAAGGAAGAAGAAGAAAAGAAGGGGAGAAAGATGGGTTTTTTTTTGGGGGGGGGAGAGAGAGAGAGAGAGAGAGAGAGAGAGAGAGAGAGAGAGAGAGAGAGAGAGAGAGATTTCTAGCCAAACTCTTACAAACAATGCAATGTGATATAATTTATTGTTAAATTGTACTTTATTAAGCATGAGTTATAAAGAATTAAAAAATGATAGAAAACATGTGGTATTGTATTATTATTTAAGTTTAGAAAGCTCAATCTTAGCTTTGTTAGTTATTTATTGACCACTTCTTCATATGCTTAAACATTTAGTTTGGGCCTAAATATTTAATATAGTATCTCCACAACAAATGTTGCTAAAAGGCATGAGATTTTGTATGTATTTAGTCAACCATCCCAATAAGATAGAAAAAATTTCAAACTATGTTTGTATTCATCAAATTGTCCTTGACTAGAGGTTTGGGTTTGTTTCATTTCACACAAAGATTTTCATGGGCTTGACTAGAGGTTTGGGCTTTGTTTCATTTTACACAAAGAAGGATTGGGCTTAACTAGAGGCTTGGGCTTGTTTCATTTAACACAAAGGTTTTGTTGGAAATTCAAGGAATTTTTTTAAATTTAAAAGACCAATATAGGGAGTGCTTATGTTAAGAAGTATGATTATTTGTGATTGACTTTTCCTGGTATTGATTCCTTACTACATTGAGCTATTTCAAGCAAGAGAAAAGTGTTAGAAAGCAATCTCATTGCATACACCCATTCTAACTATTTTTTAAAATCAAAACTCATGCCTTGTATGTTTGAGTGTGTTTTTTGAGGGAGCTTGGTGGAGGGAGATTTTAATGGCAACTCCTCTCTTAAAAATGTGGATATTCTCTCTCTAGTCCCTCCGCCACTACCTCCAACCGAGCCCACCACTACCTCCTTTAACCTCCACCACCCAACCCACTTTCTCCCCTCTAGCCCAACTTAGCTCCTCCCTTCTCTCTCTCTCTCTCCAACCCTCTTCCCCCTCTCACTCTTTCTCCCTTATCCACCCTCCCTCTCAATCTCTCTCCTTCCCTCTATCTCTATCTCTCTCAACCTCATCCCTTTCTCTTTCCCTCTCTCAATCTCATCCCTTTCTCTCTCCCTCTCTCTTTCCTTCTCCCTCTCCCACCCTCTTCCCTCTCTCCTTATCCCAACCTCGTCCTTTCTCCCTGTCACTCTCCCACTCACCTCGTTATTTTGCATTGTTTATTGTTTTTTATGACATGAATTCACATGCAAGGGCATCCAATGACATGTGTAAGCATGCAATAACGTTCAACTCTCCTCAAGTGCATGAATGACATGAAATCACATGCAACACTATGCATTATAAAGTAGTACCATGCAATGAAATGCAATTGCATGCATATGTAATAACATCCCAATGCTATGCCATGCCATGCAATGCAATGTATTGCAATGGCTGATACATGCATTGGTATGCGGGATAGAGCAAGTAAAGAGAGAAAGAAAGTAAGATGAGGAGAGAGAGAGAGAGAGAGAGAGAGAGAGAGAGAGAGAGGATGGGAGAGTGGGAGGGAGTGAAAAGGACTTGTGGGAAAAAAATAATTTTATTTTCCAAAAGAAATTACATCGGGATCACATACTATTTTCTAAAAACAACAAACAATGTAAAATTTGACAAGGCAAATTATTAGTTAAAAGAAGAATTTATTCCAGAAAGGTTGTTACATCATCCTTACATACTGTTTACTAAAGACAACATGACATCTTCACGTAACTACATAAGGGTTTCTGCAATTAAGTACTTGTAAGGGCTATAGCCTACAATACTGTTGACTAATAGGGAGTGTGTTTTTTGAGGGAGCTTGGTGGAGGGAGCTTTTACTAACAACTCTTCTCTCTTAAAAATGTGGACATTCTCTCGCCAACCCACCCACCACTATCTCCTACAACCTCCACCACCACCTCTCAGTCCAACCCACTTTCTCCCCTCTAGCCCAACTTAGCTCCTCCCTTCTCTCTCTCTCTCTCTCTCTCTCTCTCTCTCTCTCTCTATCTATCTATCTATCTATCTATCTATCTCTAATTCTACCAACCTTGTCCTTTCTTTTGGGTACTCACATGTGCACAAAATATTACACATACTCTCTCTCTCCGAACCTTGTCCTTTATTTCTCCCTCTCCCTCCCTCTCACCTTTTCCCACCCTCTTCCCTCTCTCCTTCATTGCCCTCTCCCTCACTATTCCTATGCATAATCTTTCCTTCCCTCTCCCCCTCACTCTTCCTATACATCATCTCTCCTTCTGTCTCTCTCACTCTTTCTCCTTTTCCCACCCTCTCTTCCTCTCTCCTTCCCTTTCTCTCTCCCCCTCTCCCACCCTCTTCCCTTTCTCTCTCCCACACTCTTCCCTCTTTCTCTCTCCCCTCCCACCTTCTTTTTTAAAATCATAAGCTTCCCTCCCCCCTCCATCAAGAGAGAGAGAGAGAGAGAGAGAGGGACAGAGAGTCGACATAATTATTTGAGAGGGAGAGGGTGAGAGACAGCGAGAGAGAGTGATAGAGAGAAAAACATGACAACACTACATCCTCAAGATTGAGGTTACTGTTTCCAAGTGGAAGTAAAACCAAGTTCATTCACATACAACTTCCAAATACAACTCTTCTATCATAACTATTATACACCATCAAAATATGAAGGATGGTTGTGGGTGGTATACTCTAGTAAGAAGGCTTAGCTAAATGGTGGTTAAAAAAGTTGTATGGAGGTTATCTCTATATTTATAGTCGTGGGAGAGGTGTACTCTACTTTTGCACTAAACAAAAGAAATCACCTTTCTTCTTTTTTAATGTAAATAATACAGGCATCTTTCTGCAAAATCCTACACCCCAATAATGAAGGCATATTTTTGTACTTTTTTGGGGAAGAGCAAGTATGTATTGTTTTTTTTATACTTCCCATTTCAGATAAGGATTCGTATGCTTCATACACATAGGTTCTCATAACGTGAAAACCGTTCATTGCATGCACTTCAAGAATATTGCACGTCTCTATGCGCATGTGCATGTCATTGGATGCCTTTTCATGTGACTTCACGTCATAAAAAACAATGAACGATAGAAAATTAAAAAGGATAATATTGCTGCCAATTGTGGAAAAAAGATAATTTTATTCCCCTAAAGAAATTACATTGGTATCATATATTATTTCATAAAAAATAAAAAATAACTTAAAATTTGAAAAGGTGATAATAAAAATGATAAGGTGATTTATAGTTAAAAGAAGACTTTATTCGAGAAAGGTTGTTACATCATCCTTGCAGGCGAAGACTAAAGACAACATGACAGCCTCACATAACTACATAAGGGTTCCTATAACTAAGTACTTGTAAGGGCTAAGGCCTTAAATACTATTTACAAAAGATAACTTTCCATAACTACATAAGGGTGCTTTTATGGGCTACTCTATTCTTCAACTCCTCTCAAAGGGACTCCTCCTTTTCTTCAGCAATGTAACCGTAACCCTGTCAAGTGCCGATAGCGCTTCCAATCTTTATATTCCAAACATATAGATCTCCAAAATCGATGGGCTCATCCGCTAGGATCTTGCTCCAAAGATTACGGGCCTTTGTTGTGATTTTCAGATGTTCTTTCACATCTCCACCTGACTTTGTGCACAAATATTTGCAAACAACATCTAGGGTATCCTTAAGAGTACAATTGGGACCATTTGAAGAAGACATAATGAGATCAACAAAGATAGAGGATGACAGAGAAGGTGAGGGTTGGTGAGGTAGAGAATGATGGTGAGGGAGAGTGAAGTGAAGAAGGATAAATAGGGAGGTAGAGAAATACAATAAGAGAGAGAGGCAATGAGCTATGGGAGTGAGGGTTGAAGTAAGAGCAAGGGGGTCATATTTATAGATACATCATGCTAAAAGCACAAAGGGATTTTACACTATATTTAAGAAAATTGATGTAGAAATCAACATTAAGGAGACCTTAAAATAATAAATGAATATATTCCAACCATCGACATACAACCATATGAATTATCCTACTAAGACATTTAAAAAACGAAAAGTAAATAGACATTCATAGAGAGTTAATAGAACCATGATATTAAGGACATTTTATTATCACAAAATGAAGGACATTTTTAAAATAACAATATAATGTCATTAATAATCAAGGTCCTTTTTAGATTGTTCACCTTTTTGCTGAACATTCTCATTAGATCCTCCTTTTTTAGAGTGGGTTGATGTATAAACATATTATGGTTTGCATCTAGCCCAAAAATGCACAAATACACAAAATAAAGGTTCTTGCATACACAATATGGTACACTAGTCCCTACCCTGATTTGAAAATCGGTTGATGTGCATGAGCGATTCTTTCCTATAGTCACCCAGTATTTTTCATTGCGTGGTAGTGATTCCTCGGTCTCAATTACAAACACTTCCATCTACCCAACCTTAATGACCAAATGCTCAAAGATCGTAATTGTGCTTAAAATTGCCGAATCTATTCTCTTGGCTACCATATTCGATATGCCACTTTTTTACTTTGTTGACTGTAATGGGCTACATCATTTTCTTCTTGGCATAGTTCCTTTTGCAATGTAGTCCACCAGCCCTCCAATGCTCGGACTTATCCACTATAAGGTTTGTACCTCATCCAATTGGCCATACAACCGGGGGTCTAGCAGGTGATTATCAGATAGTATTACATACTCTCCAAGTATGATCCACGATGTTGTTACAAAATCACATGAACTGATGCCTCTGGCTCCTTGACCACTCTCTCATAACATAGAAAGATGGAGTTAGAACATCTTGCCCATAGTTCTTGATTCTCTTCTTACACTTGCCATCTTGGCCACCTAAGGATCCTTGGTAAGTGACCTTGTTGTGTAGTGGTGTTCGACGTATAGCCCACATTGATTCATGTATGTAATTCTCCACAATTTTCTACACCTCTGCTTTAGATTGCTAATCCCTTTACATTGTGCTGTGGCCACCTTCTACCTTGTTTATTGTGTGGTTGGTTTTCTGTGACATACTTTGGACGATGTGATGAGTTGTCTTCCTCAAGATTTATAACTGTGGGTTTTTTATGTCGGCTAACTGTAATGTTATCACCAATATAGTTTGGTTGCACATGCATTGGTGTGCCACACCCACTGCTTCCCCCACCAATTTGCTAGTTGGTTAACGGACTTGGAGCTTTTGATATTCTAGACTTCTCCATCAACTTTGTTATTATAGGGCCTACTCTATGATATTTACCTTGCATGAATGCATGCTTCTTTGTGGATTGCAAGAGGGCATTAGGAAGATCTGAAATAACAGTATCATATAAAGAGATGGTTCCCTTGAAACCCTCTCCTACTAACCAACTTGCATGTTTAGTTTCTACTAGATTGGTGGTCAACATCTACGACAAAGTGGCATCATCCACATCCTACAAGATATTAACTTAATTGAAGAGAATCAAAGTTGTAAGCTTCAACCACATTCCATAACAAAAGATTAATTTAACAATTCAAATTCCAAATGCAAGCTATGTGTTTTCAAAACTAAGAAAGTAATACTTACCCCTACAAGGTGCTTCCTCCAATGGGGATATCTAGTATGCCACCAACTAAGACACCAATCCATGGCTGGTAAGTTTGCATTAGCAACTTTACCATTCATCCACCAATAATCTAATGTGTCTATATTTCAAAAGTGCCTCTTCTTCACTCAATGCACAATGCCACTAACGGCATAGTCGCTTGTGATCTTCTTGAATATTCATGACTACATACTGTATTGTATGGATGTCAAGCTTTGTTCCCAATGAAAAAGACATGAACAATCACACCCTTCCAATGTATTCTCTGATCCATTGTTATAAACTATCTTTACTACCCTGTAGTTGGTTCCACCCTCATCAACCACCATGAAGCTTAAAAAATCTGGCTTGGGAAAGCCTTTGTGCACCACAACATTAATCATCTCCCAAAATAGAACTTATGTCACTGTGTCTTCCTCTTTCATGTTGCAAGACGCAATTGTCATAAGCTCTTGCAAGCTGCATTCCATCATATAACAATTGTAAAATAGCTAAAACACAAGATCAAATTGTACCTTGGATTGTATACACGAGAAGCCATTGTTGTCCATCCCTACATATGCTTGACGTGATAAAAACAAACCAAAGCCCTTCTCAAATCACCTTCTCTTGTTTGGCGTATACAGTTCACCAGATCTAAACCTGATGCGAGCCATGTGGGGGTGGTTGACAGTTTGAACACGTAACATCGCTTTGACTCATCCAAAGTTTGCCCAGGAAAATGACTACCATGGAAGAACTCAAAGGTGCTTTGTCTCTTAAATTCTAGGATACTAGGCTTTGCACCTTACACTATACCATTGATTCTAGAAGTACGTACCATCCTCCTAAATCTACAAGAGAATTGAACAACTTAACAAACTATGTAAACTTAAGTTAATAAGAACAATTAAAAAAATTAAAATCAATATGGAGTAAACATTAACTTTGACATTAAATTAGGGAATGCATGTGTTCCAATAATAGTGACAACTCCTTGTTGCTAATATTTGATCCATCCTTTGTATGCTTCCTAGCATCCGCATCCAATGTTTGGTGATATCCATTTGTGTCTTCCTTGGACCACTAGCCACCTCTAAAATTGCCTCTTGCACAAGTTCTCTTATCTTTCTCAAATGTGCCCCTTTGCACCTCATGCAAATGTTCCCCTTGATGTATCATTAAGTTGGTCATATGTGGGTCATTAGGCATATAATAGTACATTGTAGCACCACACATGCTTCTACATACAAGTTTGTTCTTGTAGTAGAAACAAACAAGAGAGCATATCCATCCATAAGCCCAATAATGCGAGAAGCTTCTGTGTCAGCTTGCCTATTATTTTAAAAAATACAAAGTCCCAATAAATACTCTTATTAATCAACGTTTAGTGAAATTGAGCTAATATAATAAGCTTACCAATCCATGATGTTGTATTCGATGTGCCACTCATAGTCTTGCTTCCACACAAGGCATAAGGGAATTCAAACAAGCCTCCACTCTTTCAGACTACTTTGAGAAACTTTACATGACTCTCCGCAGGTTTCACCCAACAATGGCCATCATGTGCTTGCTCCATTCCTTGCATTGGAGAGGCTGAAGGATCATGTACATTTGGTAACTCAAAATCTACATTGCCATTGTAAATTTAGGGAATTCTTCCACCTTCTCAATATGCGTGCTTTTGCTAATATCATTCTATGAAGAACACCTGCATGAGATTCCTCAGATAATAAGTATTTTTACCACACTCTTCTGATAGGGTATTCCTATGGGAGAATCTAGATCAATAATGACTTGCTTTGGTGTGTCTATGGGAGAATCTTCTATTATAAGATCAATACTGACTTGCTTTGGTGTGCTTGCTATAGTGTTGCTTGACTCTCCTATTATCAGAACAAAAAGATATTCTGTTGTTATATCTTTATCAAAGATATAACATGGTTCCTCTCTAGCGAGTAGCGAGTCTAGCTAATTGGATAGATATAAGATGATCCACACCAGCATTTTGAGGTTTGATTGCAAAAACTTTCAATCCAAAATGACTACAACATTCCAACATAATTATCAAGTTTAGTAATATAAAAACGTCCCTACACAGTCCTAACAATAGGATCACTCTCTAAACCTCCCACAAAAAATGTGAAAAGTTGTGTTCTCCATGTCAATATACAAAAACACATATTAAAAGAAGAGAGAGATATTTCTATTTGCAAAGTAGTGGAATGTTTGGTGATGGCGTCTCCTCTTTACGATCACTCTTAATGGATGCTACGTGACGCCTAGTATAAGAGTTTGATTTTCCTTGTTAGACCTTGAATTTAAATGCAGCTATCCTTTGAATGCAGCTATCCTCTGAATTTAAATGCAGCTATCCTCTGAATTTAAATGTAGCTATCCTCTGAATCCTCTGAATTTAAATGCAGCTATCCTCTGAATGCATTACCTTAGTGTAGAAATCACACTTGCTAATTAGGAAGTCATGTAACAAGTGTCCATTCTACTATTAGATGGTTCTACTTGGCCCACAATCTTGTAGATTATCTTCACTCTCTAAGTACTTTAGTGTGATGATTAGGGTTTTGATTGTCTTGATCAACTAGTGTACATATTTTTCAGTACATCCTTCATTGATGATACATCATTGTTAAATTGAGCATCCTGGTCCATGTAAGGCTATGTTGATTTATACCCACCATTATGGTTGGGTTTATGGCATTAGTGCCATTGTGGGTTGGGTTTATGACACTGATGTCATTGCATGAAACCTACACAACCATGACACCATAACTAATATTATTAATAAATAATATAAAATATTATAATTATAATAAATATTATTTTATTCTTGATATTTCAATTAAATAACTTTAATTAATAAATTTTAATTATAAGATTAACATTATTAATGAGGGGGCGAATCGGGTCACCCTTAGTGGTGGGGGGGTTCAACCCTCCAACCCCCTCACTAAGGGCAACCCCCATCACTAAACCCTCTCTTTGTTGCCCGCCTTCTTGCAACCCTCCCCTCTCTCTCTCTCTCTCTCTCTCTCTCTCTCTCTCTCTCTCTCAAACGCCTCTCTCCTCTCTCTCTCTCCCAAACGCCTCCTGTCTCTCCAATGCCTCCCTTCCTCTTCCTCTTTCTCTCTCTGCCTTTCTTTTTTTTTCTTCTTATTTTTCTACTTTTTCTTCTCTCTCTTTTCTTTTCCTTTCTTCTCTTTTCTTTTTCTTATCTCTTTCTTCTTTTAAAAATAAAAAAACCCTAAAATTTTGTTTTGCTTATCTATTTTTAACTCGTTTTACCCTAAAAGTTTGTTTTGTTTCTTTATTTATATCTCTTTCTTTTTCCTTTTTATTTATCTTCTCTTTCTTCTTTTGATCTCTCTATTATTATTCACTTTGTTTGCTTGTTCTCTTTCTTTTCTCATTCAATATCCTTCCTTTCTATTTTATTTAGCAATCTCCTACTTTTCTTTCTCTTCTCTTGCTTTTTTTGCAATAACTTTTCTCTCTCCTGTTTCTCTTCTCTTGCTCTTTTTTCTTTTCTACAAGGCACCTCCTCAGCTCGAAAAAGGTACATCGGTGTTTTTAATGTTCAACGGTATGAAAGTAGCTACTGGCATCGTGTTTCATGTAAACGCCACTGTCGATACCGTCCATGGAATTCCTTTATCACATGGGTATGTTGGCATGTCGATTGAAGATGTCGAAGTGGGAGAAGGACCCCTTCCTTTTTCCCTTGAAGATGGTGATATCCTCACATTAACTCAAAGCAAAGGCTACATTGTTGTATGGCCAGCAAGAGATTACATAAGTGTTTTTACATCTATTGTTACCTTTGCAATTATGTTTATTTTTTTGGTCTTACTGAGATTAATTTATCTTGTATATGTTGTTGTATTTAGATTGATCCACATTCAATGGAAACCCCCAGCATGTAATTAAATCTCCAAAGCGTGCACAATGCGTAAAGAGCACTGCTACCAAACAAGCAAGCCAAGAAGTAACAAGCACAAAGAAGAGGAGGAAAACAGTGCAAGAAGAAGATGATGATGATTGGGCACCTCCACAAAAAGAAATCCAAGTCAATCTTGTATGTCTACAAAAAGAAATCCAAGTCAGTCTTGTATGTCTACAAAAAAAAAAGGGTGCTTCTTAAAATCCATGAAAGAAACAACGAAAGTAGAAGAGGTGGAAGAGGGAACTGAAAAAAAAAGGCAAGAATGAAGACCACCACATGGTCACACATGTAACTCGCCTGCAGCTAGAACTCATAGAACTCATACGGGACAGTCTAATCAGAGTAAAGGTAATTGTTATCCACTTTTTAAGTAATCTTGCATAAGGTATTTTTATGAGTGGCAAGCGTAATCTCTGTATGTACATTACAGGTGAAGAAATCCACTCCTTTGCCACCTATTCCCTTGTGCACACTTGTGCCTAACCCCTCTATATGAAGAGTGTAGTTTAGGTATAAGAAGCTGGCAAGGGAATTCTACACAAATGGCTATGTTGCCGATTGATGCAGGTTCATTTGCTTTATCTCCTCATCTCACAATCCTGTTGTTAGAGAAGTATTGCATGATAATGTTAGTACATGGGATGCCATATGGCAAATTAAAAAAAAAAAGGAGTTCAAGAATGTGATCAAAGACACGGAATGGGAATTTATGTCCAAGAAGATGTTTTATGTGTGAGATCGCAATCACCGCTTTGTGGCATGAATGGAGGAAATTAGTAAATGTGAGTCATCTTAAATTGCTAACTTTTTGAATGCGGTGCTAAGTTTTTAAAATAGTTTTAATACTAATTAGGTTCACACTAACTATAGCATTCAAGAATGTTGTATCAAAACATCCATGTGTTGATGCTATCCTTATTGGATTCAATGAGGATAGCTAGGGGGAGGTCCTCACATTGATAGATTGCTTAAATAGGTAAGGGAACATACACATTACGAGAATATATGTCTTAAATATCTTTGACTTAGGAAGGTCCAAGTGTAGTATGTTTTATCTTTCTTCATAACTCATAATTTGTTTGCCATATGATGAATGAAGTGGGCCATGTTTTGTGGTCTCTTGTGCACAAAGTGTGCCTCATTAGGGTGCTCGGATTAGCTAATAAATAAACAATTATGAATCACACTAGAGTGATGAACAAGGCACGGATGGAGAAGCATGCCTTGATGTAGAAAAAAAAGGGGTCTCCCATCTTGGTACAACTATGAGCTTTCAGAACTATCCTAAATAGTATTCCAGGTACAATCTTCTATCTTCTAACATTTATATATTATCAAACTAATGTAATAACCTATGTGAATAATAGGATGAGTACCTCGTAGCCACCCGATAGATTGACCCCCTAGTAGATATCTTGTCTACAAATGAGTTCGAAAAGATAAATGAAGGACTGCATTTTATAGAGATGAGAGAAAGTGGAGGCATGCTACCAGATAGTTTGTTGTAATTGCAAACTCTGCACAAGGAGAAGGTTTCTTTGAGTAAGAAAGCCTACACTCCTCCCTCTTTTTCTTTTTGGTGTAGTAGGCAATGACATATTATGGTTTTAATGTTGTGGTTTGATTTTGGTGTTGTGTGTTACACGATTAGTGCACGTAAATTGGGATGAGAAACCGAATTATTTTAACAGAGGATAGGCTATATAGCTTAATATATCTAGCTCATTGCCAAATGGCCATAAAGCAATGATTTTAGATATTTTGATTGATGGAGATTCGCATGCTCAAGAACTTACAAATCCCAAAGAGTGAATATTAATTACTTCCCCTATTTTCTTGATATATATATAAAGCATTGTATTTTATATTAATAACAATTTCAATGCCAACACAACAAATGCAAGTTTATTCAGGGATTGGCTAAGAAGAGAGGTCTTATGGCATAAGATTGGAGCACAAGGTGTGGAAGTCCTTGTAGAAATAACAAAAAAGTATAAAATACATTTTCCACATACATTTCAAGAGGACCTCGCTGATCTCAAGAGACTATATTTTGGGAAGCTATTTGAGGAAATGGTGGGGTCCGTGAAAAAATAAGGTCTGGTAGCTTCAAACCCCTGCTATCATTAAAGCTACTAAGCGTGCTATGTTTATGTGTGTAATATTCTAGAAAGACTACTTACTACTTTGTTGTGCTCTTATATTCGTAAACTGAATGGAAACAATTATAAGTATATGGATTCATAAGTGCCATGCCGAGAAATATATTACCAGTTGTGCCTGCCATCATAAATGAGTGGTGTGATCCACGACATGAGAATATAATGTGTACACAGCAGCAACTTCAAGAACTTTGGGATGCAAGGATATACAAGAGATGCCCATTATTCCTTGACTTTCCAAATGGAAAATTTTCGAAGAGAGAGAAGGAGATGTACACTCGGGCTTGTAAATCAAAGCAATCCAAGATGGTATATACTATATAATTAGATATTTCAGTTCATTTTTAATATTGTATCTTATATCTTTTTGAATCATGATTTATATTATGAAGACTCAAATCCTACGTGACCAATCGCATCTTTAAGACAAGGGAAAAGGGCTTATGGAAGATCAAGGGGCTAATGAAGATACAGAGGATGATGAAGATGAAGATGAAGATGAAGATGAAGATGAAGGGGAAAAAGTGCCAAAGAAGGATGCCACTAAGGAATAGGAAGAAGCGAATGCATGAGGGGAAGAAGATGACTCTGATGTCTTTGCATTAGAGTATGACGAAAGTGATTGCAAGGATAGAACTTGAAGGATCAAGGAAACCCCAAAAGCTGACGAAGTGGGTCATGCAATAACACAAGAAGGGCACTCTTTTACTCATGATTGATTAGTTAAGCATCCAAATATGCTTGGCAAGAGGTAAGGGGCTTGATTATTACATAGTTGGAATACTAATGTAGATGAATAAGTTATGGATCTAGATAATCTTGGCGCAAGAGGTGAAGCACCAAATGCACCATTGTAACATAATAATCCACCTAGCCTAGGTGTTCTAACACCAATCCAAATGAATTTTCAAGGTATGATTTTACTCATTTTTTATGACAATGTAATGTACATGTGTAGTGCATGCACTTACAAAATGTATGCTTTGTAGGAGTGTCTCATCGTACACCCTCTACAATAGTCCTTAATGTTTCGAGCGTGTTGCAACATCAAAGTGCTAGTTTCTCTATTGTTATAGGAGCCTCGACGCTAACAGGTGTACTAATCAATTTTGAACACATGTGTAAGTACTGTAAATGTGTGTCTTTTATATCGTGTAATGATAATTAATCTGTAACTCTTCTCAACATGGTGTAGCAAGACATGATTCTCCAAAGGTGAGGGCATTTGCTGGGGATCCTTGGAAGATAGGCCGTGCAATTCAGAACTAAGATTGTCCAGAGAGGAGCTAGTATGTCTTTTTGATATGTTACAAATCATAAAAGAGGCAAACCAAACCTTTAATATTAAAGGTGTCAATACAAGCACAGAGTGTATTGTATTGTAATAAGGTTGCCCACAGGAGGTTCCATTTATAGCTACCACGATGACACAGTCCCACCATGGAATCTCTGAATTTTTCATCACATTAAGACCTAAAGTGTTATTGTGTATACGTTAAGTGCAAATTCTTACGTTTTATGTTTATGCCACAAAGATGGAGATGAGCCTTTATTACTTCAGATTTGTGAGACCATCCTAGAGATGACAATGGCTCTCTTATTGTCATTGGTATTATGCATCAAGTGATAACCCATGATAGTGTAGGCCGAGCAATGTGGCTTCGTATTAGACACCCTGGTGAATGTGCGGTGTACAATGTAGATTGGAAAGGCATTTGGACAAGAGGTAAGAAACACTAACCATAGAGGTGCTTATGATTCTCATAAAAGGTTGCCATTAAACATCACTTTCTATTACAATAAATCATCTCATACTCTTGTGTAGACATATACCCTCAGTCGCTGCCTGCTACCTTCACGGCGGCGGCGAGCATAGTTGGAATAAACCATTCACAACCTTTCTCGCTTGATTATATCATTGATCCTTGCACCACGATGCACTAGGGAAGATTCCCAAATGGGATAGCAGGGTGAGGTATGGTATAAACGTATAAGTTCTCCAAATTAATGGTGTTGCATATTATGTAGAATTTAGAGAAATGTTTTCTTTACAGGTGGATATCAACGTCGATAAAACTTTTGGGATAGCCTATTAAAACATCATGCAAAAGAAGGGCAAGTGATAGTAAAGCTTTATGCAGAATGTGGAGATTGTGCTATGGTAGCGCGCAAATTAGGCATGAACATTGTTTATATTGATCTCAAAGAGGACGTTGAGGAGGGTGTTTTGATGAAGATGTCATTGTAGTGTAATGAACATATTTGTTTACAAATATTCAAGTGATTAGGTTTAACAATTGTTTATGATTATGTAATGATCTTATTTTATATATGAAAAAAGAGAGAGAGGGAGGGAGCAATGCATGTTGGGGTTTTGCAATAAGATATGATAGTTTCAACAATGTTTGTGCTCAACGTGTCATACAAAGCAATAAAGAATTGACACTTTGTGTATTGTGTGGATGAATAAGGTAGTGTTAAGTTTGTAGACTCAAAGGATCTCGACACAAAACATGAGTTAAGTAAGTGTACTTTGTTGAGAAATGAATGATAAGAAGGATTATAAAAAATGAGTTGGGAAGGGAGAGACAGTGATAGACTACTAATGAAATAGACAAGGAAAGAGGGTTAAGGGTCACTAAGACAAGGAGGAGGGAGGAAAGAGAGAGTGAGCAATGAGAATGATACAGAGAGTGAGCCAAGAGAAGGATAGAGATAGAGAAAGGAGGATAGAGTGAGTGAGCAATGAGAGAGAGAGAGAGAGAGAGAGAGAGAGAGAGAGAGAGAGAGAGAGAGAAGCAACAAAGAGATATGAGATGGTTGGAGAGAGAGAGGAGAGCAAGAGAAGATGGTAATAGATAGAGAGAAAAAGGGAGGAGAAAGGTTGGAGAGAGAGAGGAGAGCAAGAGAAGATGGTAATAGATAGAGAGAAAAAGGGAGGAGAAAGGTTGGTGGTGGAGGGAGCTAGGCTGGGCTCTGCTGGGAGGTGGTGGGCAGAGATGGTGGTGGGAATAGTAGTTAGAGAGAGTGTGTTCAAAGTAGAGAGAGAGTAGCCAAGAAAATCTCCCTCCACTGAGCTCCCTTGGTGACCATCCCTTGAATTAGGGAATGTGTGTGTTCCAATAATAGTGACAACTCCATGTTGCTAATATTTGATCCATCCTTTGTATGCTTCCTAACAACTACAAGTTGTTTAGTGATATCCATTTGTATCTTCCTTAAACCACTTGTAGTCACCTCTGAACTGCTACTTGCACAAGTTCTCTTATCTTTTATAATGATTACCTTGATGTGCCCCTTTGCACCTTATAAAAATATTCCCCTTGATATACCATCAATCTAGTCATATGTGGGTCATCATGCATACAATAGTACACTATAGCACCACACATGCTTTTGCATACAGGTCTGGTCTTGCAGTAGAAACAAGCCAGAGAGCCATATCTATCCAATGTTAAGCCCAACAAGGGAAGCTTTTGTGTGATCTTGCCTATTATTTTAAAAATACAAAGTCCCAATAAATACTCTTATTAAACAATGTTTATTGAAATTGAGCTAAGATAATAAGCTTATCAATCCATGATGTATTCAGTGTGCCATTCATAGTCCTACTTCCACACAAGGCATAAGTGCACTCAAACAATTCTCCACAAGAACTCTTTTGGACTACTTCGAGAGACTTTACGTGACTCTACATAGGTTTCACCCAACAATGGCCATCATGTGCTTGATCCATTCCTTGCATCGGAGAGGCTGAAAAATCACATACTTTTGATAATTGAAAACTCACATTGCCATTGTAAATTTCAGGAATCTCTTCCACCTTCTCAATATGCGTGCATGCTAATATCAATTCTATGAAGAACACTTGCATGAGATTCCTCAGATAATAAGTATTTGACCACACTCTTCTGATAGGGTGTGTATGTGGGAGAATCTTCTATTATAAGATCAATAATGACTTGTTTTGGTGTGCTTATTGTGGTGTTGCTTGACTCTCCTATTATTGGAACCACAAGGTATTCCATTGTTATATCTTTATCAAAGGTATAACATGGTTCCTCTCTAGTGGGTCTCACTGATTGGATAGATATAAGATGATCTACACCAGCATCTTGTGGTTTGATTATAAAAACCTTCAATCTAGAATGAGTATATAACATGGTTCCTCTCACTGATTGGATAGATATAAGATGATCTACACCAGCATCTTGTGGTTTGATTATAAAAACCTTCAATCTAGAATGAGTATATAACATTTTCACATAACCACGAGGCTTAGAAATATAAAAATTTCCTTGCACAGTCCTAGCAATAGGATCACTCTCTAAACCTCCTACAGAAATATGAAATGTTGTGTTCTTCATGCAATAAACACACACATACTAAAAGAAGATAGGAGAGAAAGAGATCTCTATTTGTAAAGTGCTATATATCCCCTCCCTCTCTCACCTCCTTCTTCCCTTCCCCTTCCTTCTTGTGTGCCCTCCTCTTTCCCCTCCCCTCCTTCCTGTGTGCCCTCCTCTTTCCCCTCCCCTCCTTCTTGCCTTCCCCTCTCTTCTTGTGTGCCCTCCTCTTTCCCCTCAAAAGCTATTCTTTGCTTTCTCTTCTCTTCTCTCTCTCTCTCCTTCCCTTCCTCTCTTTTCTTTCTCTTTCTTTCATATCTTTTGTCAATATAAGAAACTTCTTCTTCTCTCACTTTTTCCTCTTTAAAAAGTGAATATTTATTTATATCTTTCCCTTGCCTCTCGCTTCTTGATCTCCCTAGTATTGTTCACTTTCTCTACCTATCCTCTTTCCATTCTCTTTCAATATCCTTCCTTTCTATTTTATTTATCTTTCTCTTACTCTTCTCTCTCTTGTTTCTCATCTTTTGCTTTTTCTCTTCTCTTCTCCCGAATATGACACCTCCTCAACTCAAGAAAGGGAAATGGGTGTTTTTAGCATTCACAACGATATGAAAGTAACTACGGGGCACCATGTTGCATGTAAACTCCTCTGTCAATATCGTGCATGGAGTTCCTTTACCGTCTGGGTAGGCTGGCATGTCAATTGAAGATGTCGAAGTGGGAGAAGTACCGCTTCATTTTCCTCTTAAAGATGGTGATATCTCTACATTAAATCAAAGCAAAGGCTACATTATTTTATGGTAAGCAAGAGATTGTGTAAGTGTTTTTATGTATGCTGTTTCCTTGTTAAGTATGTTTTTTTTTATTTTACTTAAATTAATTTATCTTGTATATGTCATTATAATATTCATATTGACCCACACCCTATGGAAACACATGTAATTAAATCTCCAATTCAAGGACAATTCTTAAAGAGCACTGCTCCAGGAAGTAACAAGCACGAAGAAGAGGAGGAAAACAATCCAAGAAGAAGAAGAAGATAACGATTAGGTACCTCCATCCACACAAAGAAATCCAAGTTGATCTTCTAAGTCTACTAAAAAAAGGTGCTTCTTTAAAATCCATGAAAGAAACAAGGGAAGTAGAAGGGGTGGAAGAGGGAAATGAAAAAGAAGACAAGAATAAATACCATTACATGGTCAAACATGTAACTCGTTTGCGGCTAGAAATCATGTAAGACAATCTAAGCATAGTAAAGGTAATTGTTATTGTTAGCTCTCATCGGACACCTCTCTAGCATCATTGTATATTTTATGTGTATAATCGTCATTTGTCTATGAAAGGCACACCAAGGGATTAATAATGGAAACTATATTCTTAGATTAGGTGTTTGCATAAGCCTAGGTGGCCGTGGATAGCCATAGACCTATTTTTTAAGTATGGCCGCCCAAGGTGTGAAGGCTATGGACCAAGATAAGGGTCATTGTGTATACTCACCATTCATTCTTTTATGCTAATTCAATAGAGTACTTTTCTTCTATACACTCCTATGCTATTGCTTTCTTGCTTGCCTCTTGCTTACATGTTTGTGAGAGACTGAATGTGTGATTGAGTGAGAGAGGAGGGTCGAGCTTCCATTGGAGTGTGATGGGCGGTGTTGGAGCGGAGCTTAAAGTGTGGCTGCATGGCAACAAGATCTCCTATGAGAATCCGAGCATAAGTAATCAACGAGGTGAGTGACACATCTTGCTTATGCAATTGTAGGCTAGGTTATGGTAGATTAACCTCTCGGTTTGAGCTGTTTTATGCTCCTGAGTGTGTTGTCGCAAGGCCCCACGACATTGGCTAGTTCTTGTACTCTTTCTATGGTACAAGAGCTTCCCATAAATGGTGCCACTATCGGGGAATAGCCCTACCGCATAGCCACAGTGCATTTTGAATACATGTGTGTGTATCTTTGAATTGTGTTGTAATTCTGTTTTTGCAAGAAGGGTAGAAATGAATAGATGGAAACGTGTCCATTTTGTGGCAATCTTTGCATTCTAGTTGATTTCTGTAATTTCCTGCATATTGAAGCTTCACCCCACCAACGCCCAAAAAGGTCTGGATCCCAAAGAGAAAACCTATCACACAAGACATGGTGATTTATGGTGAAGCCTCTATATCGCTAAAGGTTACAAAACCATTGATCTCTATCCAAGTCCCAACCCCATTAGTCTCCCTAGACGAGTGACCCAATATACAAGTGTCAACTCCATTGCTCATCAATATTGGTAAAACCATAAGCTCCATTCGGTCTTATGAGAGCCCTTTACTGCCATTAAAGCTGGAAGTTGACCTACCACCACAACAAAAAACAAAGAGCACTCCTAGCCAACAAACATTGATGGAGAAAAGTTGGAAGGGATGGTTACAAAAAACCTACAATACCTTCTGCGAGGTCAATGTATGATAAAAAGCAGGAAGGGGGGACTTATGCTAATATCATTACTTTTGTCCTCCGTGTTTTTCTCCCCGACAAAGTTTATGCCCATCTCAAGAGGGAGCAAATTGGAAAAATGCTAACCCATGATAATCTAGCTTGACCCAACAGTGTACAAGAATATAGCAACCATACACATACTAAAAACCAACTAATCATACAATTTTTTTTTTAAAAAAATATGATGAGAAGGAGCTCATATCAAATAGAAGAATGAAATACAACTCCGTTTGTAACTACTGGCCATGAGCATGGACTTTTCGTGGACCAGCATAAGTGACCGTATCCTGGACCCGGATTGCCAGGAATGGTACTATCGAGGACATTTGAGTATTCCCCCTTTCCATTACCCCTCACGCTATTTTTGTACACCACTAGGGAAGAGATGTTGCGAAGCCACCTTTGTGGACCTGTTCTACTTACAATTCCATCCCCTTACACTATGCATTACTTATTAGTATCGTATGTTGTACGCAGCGTCCCACTTATGTTGGCAATGCTACATTGGTCTGTTAACTCATAATAATCCATACATGGAGTAGGTGAACTTTACCTTGGACACCCTATCCTTGATGTTGGGGGTCCGAATGGGGCCTAAGATGAGCCTTGATGATTGTGGGGGGGGGAACTACAATGTTATTCCTAGTACATCTTTATGGGCCACATCTACATGGTGGATGGTGGCACTGACTATAATCATGGAGCCATGTAGTCATGTCATGGCTCCCCCACATATACAGGCTTATAGAGATACACGACAAGCCCCTTCTCCACACAGCTCATCAGCCATCATTGTGAGTTTACTCCCTATCTTCTACTCGCATATATCCTCCATATTAGAAGTTCCAAATTAGCCATTGAAGCTCCCTTCATAGGAGCACATAGGTGTGGGCCTCTTCCATCTATTATAGCATTTTAATAATCCAATTATGAAATTTGTATTAAAGATTTATGCTACAAAAGATCCTACTTCTTGTGAGTGTTTTTTTGTATGCAGTGCACATTGTATCCTTCTACATAGTATCAAAATCTCTGGCTCAGTACAAAGCTTAATTCTTGTTTAGGAGTCCCCTAGAGAAATTACATCTTCCATGAGACCCCACCCACCACCATTTGGTGCTTATGGAAAGCTTAATGCACCAATTATCCTCTCTAAAAGTTCAAGCATACGGCTATTCTTTCCTCTTGTGAGCTCTAGGAAACCATCATTGGTGTTGATGTTCACTTGCCAAACCATCAAGAAGGGATATAGGTGGCAACCTTGTATCCAAACCTTGTCCAAGATTAAAGACAAAGAAATTCATATGCTCTCTATGCCATAGTGTTAAAACCCAATTCCTACAAGATAAAAGTGCACCCCAAGGTGCTCTAGGTTTTCGAAACATGGCTTGACAAATAGTGTAGCCAATCTCCAATGCCAAGTCAATTTGTAGACGGAGATTCTACTGTAGATTTTCTACATAAGCATAGCTCATGGTAACTACGTAGCTAACTTAACTAGTTACCCATGCCCTATCATAGTGAGAAGGCACTCAAATCATTACCTAGTAGACCAGAGGAAACATATATATGGAGCACACCCGAGTGAGGGGGAAAGTCAAAATGAGGGGGAATCTGAGAGCATGCTTATGGAGCACACCCGAGTGAGGGGGAAAGTCAAAATGACGGAGAATCTGAGAGCATGCTTATGCACTATGGTTATCTGAGGATGAGCTTTCTAGATAGTATGATTTATAGGTTATTGAGGTGTTGTCGTGTAGAACAAATCCAATTACAACATGCCATGGACATGCAACCTCAACATGGATAGGATTTTCCTCATTGCCCAAGTGTATTCTAACCCATCCTCACCTTTTGTTTACTATTTGTGATTCTCTATTTATGTCTTGTTTGAGTGCTTGCATACTAGGTAACATTTAGGCTTTGTTCCTACTCCAATTTTCCCGAAGAACAACCTGTGAGTATGCCAAGTACTCCACCTTCCTTAGTGTGCCCTCTTTAGTTATAATAGAGCCTTTTAGGTGAATTGTGAAAGTGACACTAGTTTATTTAGAAAAAGAAAAGAAAAAAAAATAACAACAACAACAAAAAATAAAAAACAAACCCACAAGAAGATAATCATCGCCATGTGCGATCTAGGTAGGACTTTTAGCTCTTAGTGATGGAGCCTTGAGACTGTAGCCTTGATTTCCATGGGATAGGACCTTGTGGCTAAAAATCTATCAATAAAGGGCCTTTAAAAAATAAAATAAAAAGACCATTGTTGTGGAGGTACTTAGCGATTCTTAGATACTCTTGTATGAGGTCTCTAGACCATTGATTGGGTCTCTGCACAAGGTGGTGCCCTACTTGTATATTTTTGAACGCTTATAATAATCACTTAGCATTTCCATTTAGGAGGTTAGATAATAGCTAAAGATGGTCTCACCAAAGGATAGTGTGTCGAGACTAAGTTCATAACCCGAGGCATGCTTTTTGCTCCTTCTTAACTTAGATCGAATTTGGACCAAGCTTCATAGTACCCTTGTTCTTAACTAGACAATTTGACCAGTTGTTAAATATTATTCCTCATTGCTTGATTAGTGTTTGCATTTTGCTTAAATGTACCTTCCTTATGGTTCCATGTTGCCTTGCAGACCTTCCAGGACCTCGGACATTTCATACATCCAGCAATAGACTCTCGACATATTTCGAGGATGGAATCTGCATCAGGAAGGGGGGCATGTTGACCCTCATCAGGCACCTCTTCAATGTTATTGTATATTTTACGTGGGCGATCGTTGTTGCTTATATATGAAAGGCACACCACGAGATTAATAATGGAGATTATATTCTTAGATTAGGTGTTTTCATAAGCCTAGGCAGCCGTGGATAGACATGGACCTATTTTTTAAGTATGGCGGCCCAAGGTGTGATGGCTATGGACCAAGATAAGGGTCATTGTGTATACTCACCATTCATTATTTTATGCTAATTTAATAGATTGCTCTTCTTCTCTACACTCCTATGCTATTGCTTCTTACTTGCCTCTTGCTTGTTTGAGCTCTTGTGTGCTTGCTTGTATATGTGTGAGAGAGTGAGTGTGTGATTGAGTGAGAGAGGAGGCTCGAGGTTTCATTGCAATATGGGCGGGCGACGTTGAAGCGGAGCTTGGAGTGTGGCTATGCGGTAACAAGCTCTCTTACAAGAATCCGAGCTTGGAGTGTGGCTATGCGGTAACAAGCTCTCTTACAAGAATCCGAGCGCAAGTAATCAACGAGGTGAGTGACACATCTTGCTTATGCAATTGTAGGCTAGGATATGGTAGATTAACCTCTCATTTTAAGCTGTTTTATGCTCTCGGGTGCAATGAGGCAACGCCCCACGACATTGGCTAGTTCCTACACTCTTTTTATGGTGCAAGGGCTTCCCAGTTATCCACTTTTTAAGTAATCTTGCAGAAGGTCTTATTATGAGTCGCAAACAAGCTCGTGTGTACATTGCAGGTGAAGAGATCCACTCCTTTTCCACCTATTCCCTTGTGCAGACTTGTGCCTTACCCCTCTATAATAAGAAGAGTGCAATTTAGGTATAAGAAGATGGCAAGGGAATTCTACACAAATGGCTATGTTGCCGATTGATGCAGGTTCATTTGCTCTATCTCCTCATTCCACAATCCCGTTAGAGAAGTATCGAAAGATGATGGGATGACATATGGTGAATGAAAAACGAGGAGTTCGAGAATGTGATCAAAAACACATTGTGGGCATTATTATCTAAGAAGATGTTTTATATATGAGACGATAATCATCGTGTTGTAGCATGGATGAAGGAGATTAGCAAATGGGAGTTGTCTTAGCATGCTAACTCTTTGAATGCAGTGTTAAGTTTTTTAAAATAGCAATGGACTAATTGGGTTCACACTGAATGTAGTACTCAAGAATGTTGTAATCAACACATCCATGATGTGTTGACGCTATCCTTATTGAATTAAGGATAGCGAGGGGGAGGTGCTTATTGAATTAAATAAGGATAGCGAGGGGGAGGTCCTCACAGTCATAGCTTGCTTAAATAGGTATTACGAATATTTTGCTTAAATTAGAGTATGACATTCCCAATGTTCACAATGTGGTACATGCCTACTTTCATTATTGCATTACTTTAATATTTTGCTTAAATTAGAGTATGATGTTCACAATGTGGTCCATGCCTACTTTCATTATTGCATTACTATATACATTGGAAAATGTCTAATATCCTTACAACTCATGACCTTTAAATATTTAATAGAAGTTTGCATGTGTAAGCTCTATAAAGAATCACAAGTATTTCATGATGTGAGATGTAATGGTGTAGATTTATGTCAGTTCAAGAATGAACAAGATACTGATATGTATATAACTATGTGATATACAACATCGTAGACTTCTCCCACCTAGCCTTGAGATTATCATGGTGTGGGGTATGTTTATTTTTAAGTAATAAACAAATATTGTAAACTTCTCCCAACTAGCCTTAAGACTATCGTGGTGTGGGGTATGTTTATTTTTAAGTAATGAATATTATTCATACATTCACATACTTGGTGTAAACAAATATTGTAAACTTCTCCCAACTAGCCTTAAGACTATCGTGGTGTGGGGTATGTTTATTTTTAAGTAATGAATATTATTCATACATTCACATACTTGGTGTAAACCTCTCGTTAGAAGTGATGAATCTACATTTTCAAGTAGTATTTGCACAAGTGCTTGAATCATGCAACATCTTTAAAAAAAAAGTGGTTCAAGACTTTACACACCATAAAGGAACATGTAGCATAGCTTGGCAACATGCCTAGAAATTGTTTGCCCATGGTTGAGATCAATCTATTTTCAAGGTGAACATGGGACCCTCTAGCTCAAGGAGTTATGACTAGTTAAATGCATGAAATTTGCCAAAGCCTTGTGGGTTTGTTGTGTACAATAGTGCTATATGTTGTGGCCATAGCTAAATTCAATAATTCTCTAAAGTTAGGCTCCTATGCTAAGCACTTCAACATCTTGGTGTTTATCTTAAACACAAAAAAGTGGGCGGTTCAACACCCTCTACTTCCTCCTTGCATGGTAAAGGACCCATTTATGACCAACTAACTTTTTCTCGAAAAGAGGCTCCAATGAAGAGGTGAAAAATGGTTTTTTTGTTTAGCATGACTCTTAAAAAGTTATCACAATCTCATTCTTATTTTAAGGAGAAAAACTTCTAGGGACTAGGGATTTTGAAACTAGCTCTACACCTAGTAGAAATTGCTAAGCCCCTTCATATTCCATGAATGACTCTTAAAAAGTTATCACAATCTTATTGGAGAAAGACTTGCGACCAGCTCTACACTTAGTAGAAATTGCTAAGCCCCTTCAAATTCCATGAATGACATGAGGACACATGAACATTATGTCGTTAGCTATGGTGTAGGAATTTGAATGCAATATTGCCTTGAATTGGGGGTTAACCCTCGTGGGATTTGCCAACCTTAGTGGTAATATGGTCCTCTGTACCTTTGATATGTCCTATTAAGGGGTCGCCTAATGTAACCTTAGACCTTACTGTCATGGCTACCTCTCCTCCTAAGCACCCATGCCCCCCAAGGCCCCACCCTTGCTTGCCTTCCTCTCAAGAACATCCCCCCACCCTCGGATGTTGATCTCCCCTCCCCTCCTTCATTGCCCATGTCCTCCCAACTCCAAACATGAGGAGTTTTACTGTGAACGCCTAAGACGACACAAGAGATAAAGAGAGAGCGAGGGCATAACGCTCTTTGTGTGTGTGTGTGTGTGTGTGTGTGTGTGAGAGAGAGAGAGAGAGAGAGAGAGAGAGAGAGAGAGAGAGAGTTTTCACAAACATCAACAAAGCAGGTAACGCTAGCACCACACACCATCTTGCATGTGGGGCGCACACACACACACACACACACACACGTCCCCTTCATGCTGTTGCATGTGACCCAAGAGAGGATACGATGCAAAGATTTACCCTAACCACGCGTGACCCGAGAGAGGAGATGGTGCATGGGGAAGCTAAACTTGTCCACATTTCATAAAACAAAAGTCTATATGAGATTTTTTGCCAAAATGATAATGGAGGTTGAACCTTAAAAATGGAAACTCAACGAGAAGAAAATCTGGAATATTCCTTTAAAATTAATTCAAACATGAAAACGAACAGCCTATTGAATAGAAGAGCGTGGCCGTTGTGGAGGGTTTTGTGTGAAGCCCCAAAATTTACCGGCCAAATCAAGAATCATCATGCATTGCTCGTGACTTCCCTTATTTGAGCCAAATCACAGTCACATTTGCTCGCTAATATTATTAACCTCTTGCTACCATCTCGTGAAACTTGTCTGGGAAAAGCTGGGGCGTGGGCGCTTTCTTTGTTCAAATGGAAAACTCACCTATCGCAGGTACTGATTGCTAGAAGGCCCTTTTATTGATCCCCCACAACCTCCATGGCCTTCTGCAGGCCTCAACATCGTGTGGAGTAACGGTGTTCTACAATGGGTCTTGGGCTGCAGGTATTGAGGCCCACTTTACCGTTCTACATGCTGGCTGCAAATGGGTCTTCTCTCAATTCACAAGGTGAACAACTCTTCATGCGAGCGATGCTTCAGGCATGAATAGCTCTTCTTGCTTTTTTTCTACATAAAGAGGAGGGTGAAAGCCCGTACTCTGTTGCTCATCTTGATGATAGCACTTCTTTTATAGAAGCATGGACACAGAGATGTGTTAGCATGCTAGCTTGGAGGCCAAACTGATGATAAATGATTAAAAAAAAAGTCCTCATATTCACTTCCTCATGTACAGACAGGGTGTATTACTTGGAAACCAAACTGATGCCATTGCATTCTTCATAAGAAAGATACCATAGTTGTTTGATTGTGATGTTGATATACATGGGAAAAAGTTGATCAACGCATATTCATCATAGCAGGCTAGCATAAAAGCTTAGAGGATAGGCAAACTCACCCGGCCTTGTGGCACCTGTAAGGCCCAGCTCTTGGTGGGGCGCTTGTATGGATGACCGGTAGCTGCATCATTAGGGGGCTCAGGTGTCAGGTGTGCTTGGGGCTTCGTCTCTCTGTGTCCAGCTACCATGCATTTTGCAAGCTTTCTTTCAGGGCGGGGCGAGCAGTATCAGAGGATAGACAGTGCTGCAAAGGTGCAAGGAGATGGCATGGTGTCAGAAGGGGATTCCGATCGCACATTTCTTCTTAGTGAAAGCCATGTGAATGGCAATGAAGAACAACTTATAGAGCAGTCCAAGGTCATCCCAAGGCATAGAACCTTGGCATTCCCACGGAAATCTAATACTATGAAGCTTCTCATTCGGCGGATGGACGATACTGCTTTTGGTAATCCTTGCAGTTTTTTGCTTTTGTTTTTCTTTGCGTTATGGAGTCAATGTGAAAATCCTGATTAGTATGGTCACAATGCATGATTTCTAATGAGGTTGGCATGGTTTATGCATGCTTTATGTTGCTGATGAGGTAGGGTTATGCATGCCCCGTAATGGGGATTAGTTTGCATTTTGTATGCTTCCTTTCACACTTTGTGCATGTTCTGTTTGGCCAACGAGAATGCTTTATGTTGCTAATCAGTATTATTTTTTAATGCACATTTTATCTTGTTAATTATCCTAACCTCTTTGCAGTTGTTGAAGTGCCAAAGATGGCCGCAATTTTGGAATTGAAAAAAGCAATAGAGAAAAAATTTGAGGATGGTGGAAGCCACATTTCTTGGTATAATAATGGGTTTCCATTCCTTTCCCTAGTCTTGGATTATTTTATGCATGTGTGTATGTAATTAACATGTTCCTGCATTTGTATGTGTCTAGGCCACATGTTTGGGGGCACTTCTGTCTCAGCTTCAGAGACCAGAAGCTGCTTGAAGACCATCTTGTCCTACATCAGCTAGGAGTCGGAGAGTCAGATGAGGTAATTTTTAAAGCAAATTGATGGCTAGAGGAATTATCCACATCTGGACCTGCCCATTTTCACGTGTTTTGATAGCAGCAGAATTTGTGTACTTTTTCTGCAACATTTAGCTGTCTTGATAAGTGTGGGTTTCTTTGGGTCCAATACTGCAGCTGTGTTTTGTGCGGCATCTTGATACGAGGCCATCAAAAGACTGCCAGCAGCGTGGTTTCTTCAATGGTTTGAGGAAGAAACACAGGCTGTCAATGTAGGTGCTGGGCCAATTCAAGAATGAAAAACCACCAGTGCTAGTCTCTTCTTCAACCTCAGTCTCTGTTTTTTGAGGACAATCAGGATGTGATCCTTTCTTATCCATCAAATTGTACCAACACTGGCTAGGGCACTTGCAAACCCTGTGTATGCCCAGTTTGTAAACCCTTCAAGGAGGTCCTGGGAATCATATTTTATTTATTTAATTCTCATGGTGCACTGCAGTGATGGTAGTGACATGGTCAAGCATAGAGCTACATTTGATGGGCTTATGCTCTTTGGTGCCCAGCCTTTGCCCCTTTTCAGGCTTTGCTCTTCGCCTCTAGCGACACTAACGGCAACACAGCTTTGTTGAAATGTAAGCTCCAATAGGAGCAGGTGTTCGTGTGTGCAAAAGGTGAATGGTTTGAGAGTGTGTGATGGTGAGTGAATTTAAGACAGAGAAAGACCGAGTTTTATAAGGAATGAGTTCAATTGTGTGATGTAAGCAATGATGTGGAGGTGAGCCCTTGTGCCTATAAAGGAAGTACTTCGCCTAACCTTAAGTGCGAGAGATTTTTATTCTCTCGGTTTTCTTGCTTAAGCTATTCTTGATTAGTTTGATTATTAACAATGGATTCTAGCCCCATGTTTTTTTTTCTAACATGGGAGAATTGGCATGCTTGTATAGTCAGTCTAGAGTAGGTCCAATTTTGTGTTGGATTAGCGTTAGTAGGGTGAACATTCATTTCCCTCTCGTCATCATCTCACAATGGCTTCCATTATCAATTAATCACCCTTTTGCATAGCTAGTGTATTATGTTGGTATTAAATCTTTTGGTTGAGCTAGAGGCAGTTCAAGCACACCAAAGTCCATGCATTAGGATGTGACATCTCTAGGCTGTGTTTTTCTACATTAGGATTTGTGGTGCATGCAACAAAGTAAGGTTTACGTTTTTTGCATTCGCAACCAAATTAGGGTTTGTGATTTTGCGTATATAATCAATTTTGAGTGTGTGCGCTAGGGTTCCTTGTATAGGTCTTGCATGTAGCATTAGTTTTGCATGTAGAATGTGACAAGTCTAGGTCTAGTATGCAAGTGCCATTAATGGTAGATAGAGACATCGATGGTGAGTGTTATCGACAATAAGATGAGAAGCAATATGAGGTGTGTAAGAGTGATTGGGTGAGTGTGATTTAGTGTGGCTAGGATAGATAAATTTGAATTATGTAAGAAATGGGTTGAAATGTGTGACATAAGCAATGATGTCGAGATGAGCCCTCGTGGGCTATAAAAGGTGTACTTTCCTTTAGTTTTATGAATAAATTTAGTGTGATTTTAGAGTTTAGTACCTTGTTTGATCTACTTTTTAATTAGTTTGATTACTATTAATGGATTCTAACACTTAATCCTCTCTAGCCTCCAAGTTTTCTAACCAGCTTGGTAGTCTATGAATGAATAGAAGGTGGATATTTGAATTTAGGACAATCTTTATGCTATGCACTTGGTATCGGAGTTTAGGCAATGGGTCATACCATGGGCTAGCTTTATGGTCCCCACATCCAAAAATGTATTTGGATGGATTCGATGATGAGGTTAGGGTGTATTGGGTTTGGTTAACCGCGAGCTATGGGTGGCTTGTCACACGTGGCCAAATAGATTCAAGCGGTTCTTGAGCCTGTTTTGGTGGTGGTTAAAATTGGCCCTCTTTCTTGAAGCATGGTGAAGTCGGTGGAAAGAAGTGGAGCATTGAAGAGCTTGTATGCCTTACGGATGAAATTCCTAGTTGCTGGACAATGTCGACCTTGGGCATATGGCTTTGCTTTGACCTCCACCTTGCTTGATTAGCATGGTTAACCACGAGCTATGGGTGGCTTGTTACACATGGCCAAATAGATTTAGGCGGTTCTTGAGCTTGTTTTGGTGGTGGCTAAAATTGGCCCTCTTGCTTGAAGCATGGCAAAGTTGGTGGAAAGAAGTGGAGCATTGAAGCGCTTGTATGCCTTATGGATGAAATTCCAAATTTCTGGACATTTAAAAGTGGTGGATGCTCCCATGGATGTCTTACCGAAGTCCTTGTGCATGGATGGAAGGCTACCCTTGTGAGTGCACAGATGTTGGATTTGCGATTTATAGCTAGAAAGAGGGTTGAACTAAACTTGGCAAGAACATGACTCAAGGACATCTTCACAAAGTCCTTGCATGATATGTGAAGGCTAGTAGCCGTGCAGATAGCTAGAAAAAGAGTTGGACTGAGCAGAGAAAGGACAAACAGACTCCTTAGGTCTATGGATATAAGTGCCGGTGACGATATGATGTGTGTGAAGTGTGGTTCCAGGTAAACTTGGTTGCTTGTTCAGTGTGTCCCTCTTCTTCTCGGGCTTCCTTCTATTGGAGCTATTGGCAGTTGCTTCTTGGTCTTCTTCTACTTCTTACTTTTGAGCTTTGTTGCCGTGTTGCTGCTTTCTTTGCTTTCTCTTTCACTCTCTCTCTCTCTCATTCTCCCTCTCTGTTTATTTCCCTCTCTCTTTCCTTATCTCTCCCCTGTTCTCTCTTTCACACTCCCTTTCCCTCTCTCCCCTGCGCTCTCTCTCGCTCGCTCGCTCTCGCTTACGGCAAGCGCAAACCCTCCCACATTCTTACTCTCTGTTAGCGGAAAAAAACCAAATTGACACACACACACACACACACACACACAATGAAAACATACAGTCGTCGAGAGGAGGCCGGCCCTGCTGCACGCCGCATTTTTTTTAAAAAAAATCCCTGAAAATTTTAATTGATAATTTTTAAAAAGTAAGTTGAGGTCCCTACTTATTTAAGAAAAAATATAAACAAGAGAAAAAAGAAGTTAGAGGGGAGTTTTTAAATAGTAAAATTAAATTAAATTTTGAAAAATGACAAGGGGGGATGGAGTGGAGGGGCTTTTTTTTTGAGGGGGGGGGGGGGGGGTGGGGGGGGTAGGATGGGGGATAAGTGTGTGTTTGTACATCGAGAAGGTACGTACGCGTGTGTTTACAAAGTGTGCGCATGTGAGTATTTATATTACGAGGGTTTGCACATGGAGGCGGGTGTGTGCACTCGTGGGTTTGCGTATATGTGTGCAAGGGAAGAGGGTGTGCATCTGCATACAATTGTGGTTTGGATTTTGTATGTGTGAGTATACGTATGTTAAGAGTGGGGGGTAGGAGGTGTGTGCACACCTAGCATGAAAACAATTTGTTAGTATCTACTCCTCTCATAGCTCTACCAGATTCATACTAGGGTTTTGCATTTACACTTAAGCTCATTGATGAAGGGTAACCCCAATGCCCTTACTTTTGATGAGTTGGGTACAGAGCTCTTGCCAGAAGAGTAATCTTGGCAAAACTGAACTAGTATGCATGTGGGGGATGAGGCATTGTTGCCAGTCAAAAAGGTAAAGGCAAAGCCTTTTCTTAGGGCAACTATAAGCCAAAGGAAGAATCAGCCCAATCTTCTGAAAAGGATGCCGAGAAGGAGGGTGATCAACCTAAGAAGAAAGGCAATTGCAACTATTGTTAGAAGCCAGGCCATTATATCAATGAATGCAAAAATGGCTGAAGAAGGAGAAGAAGAAAGAGTCAGGCATGGATGTGGAAAGAGTCAGGCATGGATGTGGTTGGCTGATGCATCAGCACCAAGTCCTTAAAAGGAGTGAGTTAACTATGCATAGGATAATTGGGCATTCATTATGCATCAGCACCAAGTTTTTAAAAGGAGTGAGTGAACTATGCATAGGATAATTGGGCATTCATTATGCACAGGATGATTGGGCATTCATTGTGCACTACAGTTATGATCCTTCTGTCCATGGCGTATGCATGTCAGTGACAAATTAGCATGTCTGGTAGTTTGATAGCGATGCTAGCAAGCACATTACTTTTCAGCGTGATTTATTTTCGTCACTTGAGTATGCTCCTCAAGTAGGATCAGTCACATGTCCAAACAACTCCTCGTGTATCCAGTAAAAGGAGTTGGTAGGGTTGTTCTCTTTTGTAAATGGTGGGATAATCCTTCTCTAAGAAGTATTGTTTGTATCAAGCATCAAAAGGGACTTGATGTTAGTCTCTACCATTGCTAGGGAAGACCTAGTGGTCAGATTTGTTGATGATAGGTATACAGTTCATAGCCGGAGTGGAGACATCACTGTGGTATTTGGTACTCTAAGCCATGGGCTTTACAAGTTAGATAGGTATGAGACACTGGCACATAATGATGTTCAATTATTACCACACGTGCTATAAGTGATGTGGAGCTTTGGTATGCCCGCTTCGATCAATTGAATTTTGCTAGTTTGTTACACGTTAAAAAACAAGAGATGGTGTTAGAGTTGCCAAAGCTTAAGCCCCCCATCAAACATGTATGTAAGGATACATGAAGTCTGAGACTTCCCCCATTTGGCATTAAGCATAGAGTAAGGTGGCTTTATATGTCTTACAAAAGATATGTTTTTGTCATAGAAAGGTAAGCTGACAAACAACCTTACACAAAAGTAGAACAAGGGAGACCATGCTAACAGGAAGGTTAAACACCCTCTATCCTAGTGTTGCCTAAGTGAAATCCTCTATTGCAGGTTGACTCTATATTCCTCAACTAAATCTAATCTTTCCATGATCATAAATAAATTTAGATTGGTGACATAATATGTTCGATAGCCCAAAATCAATCTCTAGTATAAACTTCTCCTTATCTAAATCCTACCTATGGATCCACATAAAAGGATGTTAATAGGGTTGAGGAAAATAATGTTCTCTACATTTCAGTTAGTATTTGGCAGCCTTGAGCTTGTCATTGGTCAAGTGTCCAAACATAACATGTACGGTTTCTTGCTCTTGTGCAAGGGCTTGGTTTTTAGCCATTCTTACATTTAATAAAGGAGGACATAAATTTCAAAAGGAATCCTGAGAATGTTATCTTATTATTTATGTAGAAAGAGAACCTTGCTAACTTAGATTCTTTCTATCATGGTGCAATGATAACTCCCAAGCCACCAAGCTACGAAAGATTGTTAACTCATAGATGCTATGTCATAGGTACCATAATCTTTTAGGCGGGGTACAAAGTAAGTAAGGATTTTGTATATAGACACATAGAGAATTACTTTGTCCACAACCCCGCGCTTCCTCAAGATTATTGGTGAGGGTGATGTTCTCCTTGAGCCGCTCAGTCTAGCTGGCCTAGGTGTGGACTCGTTGTCTGATCCACCACTTGAGTCTCTGTTCATCTGGTGTCATAAAGAAAACTTTCTCAAAATGTCTTACTCATTTAGTGCACGATGTTTCTTGGATGTGAGATAATTGAAGGCAAACACTATCATGTCATCCTCCAAGGATAATCTAGGGTTCCTTGATAGGCACAGCCTAGCTACATTTATGTTTAGGGCAAGAAAATCAATTTCGTTGGTCAAAATCAAGTCAATGCTCTGATACCATATATAAGACCTCTACCCCATCAATATTGTCTATTGGGGTAAAGTGTACTTGAGGCCTCCCCTACATTATCTCAACATTTGGTTATTCCTGCGACTCCCCAAGGCTCAACTAGAAAAGTCCTCTCATTGAGATATGTAGGTGATTTCTCATAAGGACTTATAAATTATAACCCAATCAGTTACCCATGTTTTCCCTCCCTAATTATTTCCAAGTCTATTGGTTAAGCCGAGCCTTGTCCAATCACCATGGGTCTAGCCTTTCTACCCCAACCACTTAACTATAGATACAGTGTTCCAATATACTCACCCACCTATCACTTTAGCTTTCACCCACACACACCACTTAAATTAGACTACACACACGCTCCTCTTTAAGAAAAAAAAACAATCCATGAAATTATCATCATATTAAATAGTATGCACATGGCCAATTCCTTTAAGCCCCAAAATCATAACCATTTCATTTAGGCCTCTTGAGGACGACCCTGTCTAGTTTCATATTTATAATGTGCATATCATCAGGGAATCTCATTTAAATATCTCCCTCATAACCATTTTTGGACTCACACGATTACACAGGAGCATGTTCACCTCTTAGCCACATCAAAAGGCTAGATCACATGTCCACTCAGAGGTAGCTTAAATGCTCCTCAGCCAGGCATGCTAGGAGCTCACCCTATGTCCTTTAGAGAAGGTCATAACCTTGAAAGATACACCCATGTGAGGCACCACTCATATGACACCCACATGTCTCCTCGTGATGATGACAGAGTTTCTTTATCGCACTGCCACAATGCACTTAAATCTTATCATAATTCAAAAACTTGGGCCATGGTACTTCGACCAAAATAATGCAATACTTTCTAGGCAATTACATCAATCGGACCTTTATCAATCATTAGAAAACCGTTGCAAGTAATTTTTGCATTTTCTATTTTCTTTTGTAGATTGGAGTATCATCTAATGACAAGAGTTCTTTCCCTTATTCCATATTTTCCATTTCATTTACTAGAAGAGAGTCTCATCTAATGGATAAAAATTTTGGGTCTTTCCATTATTCCATAGTCATGCAAAGTAAGCCATACTAAAAAGCATCTCCAGGGTCAAATCTTTTGAGAGCTTGCTAATAGCATATCCACATTTAATTCACAAACTAGAGCTTTCTTTGTCTAGTCCATAAGATATTATTTCCTTTTGTCCATTTTTCCTTAAAGTGGGCCGAGATTAGGCAAAGATTAGGGTCTATTTCATGTATTATCTTCTAATTGTTCATCACATTAGCCTTCCAAGTCATGTAAAAGTTTTCTAGCTCTAGTCTCTCATCAACAATTACTTAATTAATTTGGCTAAGATGACTTATACCATTAAGATCTCTTTCAAGGGACATGATCATAAGAAGGCTATCTAATTTAGACAATGTCCCTTATCCTTATCAAGGTGCGGCTTAGGTCTTTATGCAAAATTTAACTCTTCAAGAATCGAGACTTCAACCATTCCCTATGTTTATTTAAATTATTGAACAATCCAACTCAACTATGTACTGAGGGTATTTCTTTCATTGCTTTTCTTAGTGGATTACTACTGACTCATTTCCTTATGCAACAAATTCAAGGGAACACAAGGTTTGTTTCTTCCTTAAGACTTCTTATAACAAGAATGATAGGAATAGGAAATGCTTAAAGGATTTTGGAATCCAATCTTGTCTTTAAAGACAATTTGAAAGGTCTATACCCGCCGCGAATGTCTCAAAGCTTGAATCGCTCACCCAATAAATGTCTTTTTAAAGCAAAGTTCCAAAGCCTTTGATCTTAGATCATCTTGAGGTATGCTTTATTCAAAGCTTGAATCTCAACAAAGCTTAAAGTTTGGTTATGAACAAGCAAGGCTATTTTAGCATTTAATCATGATTTAACAAGAGAAGAGAATCATTAAACTTGGAAACAAGCTTTAAAAATTTTCCATAGTAGGATTAGAAGCAACAAGATATTTTAATCATGATTTAACAAGAGAAGAGAATCATTAAACTTGGAAACAAGCTTTAAAAATTTTCCATAGTAGGATTAGAAGCAACAAGATATTTTTTAATGAGCAAGGTTTTTAAGAGAAGAAGATTATTCTTTATGTATTGTAGATCATGTCTATATGATAGCTTTTTAGTCAAAGGATATAATTAGAGAGACCTTTTCTTAGTTTTCAAGGTCATATATCTTCTATATTTATGACATTAACATGATTATAAAAAGAATATTATATTATATGTGAAAAAGAATATCTTCTATATTTATGACATAAACATGATTATAAAAATAATATTATATTATATGTGAAAAAGATAACTTCTTTTATCTTTTAAGTTTCAAGTCTTAAGATTTATGGCCACTTAATTGAGCCCATATAAACATGATTATAGTCATAAGGTTTTAATCTTACTAGTTTAGACTTAGAGCAACATATGTATCCATATGCACATAAAATAAGGTTATGTTCCCAACAACTCATAACATGGTTATGTTGATCACCCGAAGCTTTAGCAATCTTATCAACAAGTGTGAAAGAAATAAAAAAATTAAGCTATGCTAGATCCTTCATTCACAAGAAAGAGGTTTATGACTTTAACCCAAGCTAAAAGCTTATATATAATCTCAAGTTAAGCTAAACAAGCATATAGTAGATAGACTCACCATTTGGGCTTACAAGAGAACTTAGACTCTTAAGTGAAAGCTATTTTGATTTAAAAGCTAAACAAGCTTATAGTAGATAATTTCACCATGTGGGCTTATAAGAGAACTTAAACTCTTAAGCGAAAGCTCTTTTCATTACTAAGCAAGCAAGCAAGTAAAGGCTCTTTTCATTACTAAGTACGCAAGTAAAATCTCTTTTCATTAATAATCAAGCAAGCAAGTAAAATATTGTGTACAACACTAAGCAATCTTGAAAAGGCAACACATAGTAAATTATACAAAGGCTTTGATAAGCTTTAGAAGGGAAAAAAACATACATGGAGAAGAGATAATTTAGACAAGCTACCCTTATTCACAAAAGAGAGAAAGCTTTAAGCCTATTAATCAAAGGAGCTTATGAATCTTAAGCTTCTTCATAAACTTAATCTCATTAGTAAGAAGCTTACACTTAATCTTGTTTAGTAAGAAGCTTAAAAACAAGGATGCACTCTAAACATCAAGAATTCCTAGAGAAGCAAACATGAAGAAGTTCGAGCAACACTTCATGTAAACATTTGAGGCAACCCAGACACTTACGAAAAGAGGCAAGCTTTTGTGAAGCTTCCATTCACAACAGAGAGAGTTTTAGGATCTTTAAACATGCAAGGACTTAAGTAAAATCATTAGGCATCTCCAATAAGCGTTAATCTCTACCAAAAGGGAGCTTATAACAAGCAAATAGATCAAGAAAACAAGAGGAAAAAATTGCCAGTTTTCAATCTACCATGGAGAGGAAGAAAACTAAACAAAGCTTAATCAAGAGCCTAGATCATGCAAGTGATTACCATTAAGTAATGGAAGGGTCCTACCCATACTTTTATCCAAAAGGTGGATATCTTGAGCTTCACCAAGCATATTGGGTAGCCCTGGTGTGGTAGGTAGCTTCTTGTTGAGGTGGCATGTAAGGTAGATGCAAAGTAGAAGTTCTTCATGCAAGGCCTCCTTCTTTTTTGGAATGGCATGGACCCTTTAAATTCATGGGGTTGGTAAAAGCAACCCACACCCTTTGGCGGAATAAGCACTAGTACTATCATCAAATGGTTCACATGGGTAGATGGCGGATCTCGATCTCACAATGTGATGCGTAGATAATGGGCTGCTTCCTGGCTAATACGTCAATCACGACGAGGTTGTATTTGTGTTGAATTAGAGTTAAAGTAGAGGTTACATGCATTAAAGTTCTTGGAGGTACCTACAAGGCGATGGTTCTCCAAGCGATGGGACACTTACTATTGGCTAGGCTTGTGCCCACCATGCTCCCCTATCTAAATGTACGTGAAGGGTTGGCGTTGACAAGGCTAGTTGCACATGCATGTGTTTGTGCATACTGATATGTGAAAACAAAGTGGTTCCCATAGTGAAGTATGCAAGTGACGTGCAACATGTGGAAGGTCAGTGGATCAAGGGATCTAGAATTATCGAGGGGAGTTTTTCAAAGGGGAGGGAAATTGAAAATAAAATAGACTTAGGGGAAAGTCTTAGGGGGGAAGGGATGGTGTGTGTGCATATGTGATCGTAGTGTATGTGTTGTGTTGACTTTGCATGTAAGGGTTTGTGGGACATTGTTCAGGGCACTGAAAGGAAGCTCGAGCATCCTCAAAACTCTAGGAGGTGGTGTGTGTGTAAGAGAGTGTGCATGTGTCAAATTTTTAAAGGGATTTTTGGTGTTTTGTGTTTTGTTTTGGTTTTCAAGTTTTTGATCATTCTTAGGTATATGTGTATGTACAATTGCTACATTACACATTACAACGATATTTTAAGGTTATGGCTTACTATGTGGCCCCACTAAGTGCATTTCTTGCCTATCCATGATGAAAGCTTTGACGTCACTGTCGTCAACTTTTCTGGCGTGCTTGATTGAGTTTTGTCCTACCATATCCAACTGGCAAGTTGGTGTTGCAACGTGGTACACACAGGCATTGTGGGGTTAAGGTGATGCTTTTGAGCATTGAGATTACTTGGTGCTACCACAAAGCATATGCATAGCTCTCTTTGGGGTTTGGCACCATGGGTGAATCTTCTTTGATGGGAACGGGGTTGGATAGGGCCACTCCACAATGGCAACGTGTTGCCTCTTGTTGCTTGGTGTCCACAAACTCTTCTGACTTCTCTAGAGGTGGTGTCAAAACATGAGTCCAAGTGGAAGCAATTACTTTCCATTCTTGCTTAAGCTCTCTCTTGGTAGATCTCTACTCGGGTGGACTTTTGGCTAAATGGTGGTTGCCAGGTCTTTGCTTGGGTGTCATACATGCCTTATCTAGCTAGGGTACTCTTGGGTACCCACTCTCCCTTGGTGACCTCCTTGAGAGGTTGTTCGTGATGTTTGGGGGGTCTCTGTCGTTGGGGTGAGGTTTTGGATCTCCATAATGGTTTAAGGGAGTGGTCGACACACCAAATCTAGAGAAGTGTTGAGTGTTCGGGTTACCAACAAAGGGGATAGCTTATACGTGGAAGAGGAGGCTTAGGATGTTAATAGGTTCAGGGTGCCCTCATCCATTAAGGGTATGATAACCATTCCATGGGGAAGATCGAGTATTGTAGTTCTTTTTTACCAATTGATTACACAATTAATTAGCTACATATCTCTTTATCCTCTAATTAATTTATACATACAAGAAATGATGACCCTTTTTTAGTACCCTTGGCATGCAGGTGATATTGGGATTTTCTGAAGAGTAAAGACCCTGGGTCAACTTTATGGCCTAAGGATCCATAATATCCCACAATGATACCAGGTGAGAAACCTAGAACAATCGACGTATACACTCACAACAACACTAGCACACAAGAGACTCCCAACTAGGAGCACCCCCATGGGAAGGCGTGGTGGTTGTCGAGGAGGGTCCCATCTCTGCCACACAACCCCTCCCCAAAATAGTAGACCCATTGAGATGACAAGGCAATACTCTAGCCTACATGTGGCTCTTTGACTTCCCATGGTTCATCATATAGGATAATCTAACACAACTTCCAACCATGCATCAACCCAAGATTGGCTACGTTCTATCTTCACTCCAACAAAATATAAGGAAAACAAGTGAACTCACTAGCCTAATCATAGATCTAATTGCCTCAAACCATCCAACGAGTGTAGGAGTGCAAGAAAAGCAAATGCACATGAGCACAGCATCTCCAAAGCATATATCACCTCCAAACCATCCTCTATTTGTCTAGGATGGTGTCCCCATCACAAACCAAATAACTATTAACCCTATGCACCTTCTTCTTCATTGTTGTGCCACTTGTCAATGTTAACTTACTTCATGTGTGTAATAGCTACTTGTAGATGTCCTCTTGGTCTTGGTTGTTCCAGGATAGTGATTCCTCTTGAAGATGCTTTTGGTCTATAGAATTTACATTACATGAAAAAGAAATAACCTCATGTGAGTTCCATGTTTTCTTTGTTTTTGCATGCTTTATTCAAACTTTTGATGTTCCTTTTTGGGTTTTATCTTGTTCTAACCCTTCCATCCAAAATGACTATCCACGATTTCCTCGTGTGAGAGAAGAAAACAAAGATGTTTGAAGCATCCATCACAGTTAGTGTCAGTAATGGAGACATGGGTCTCTCTCTCTCTAAGAGCCATTTGAAGATTTTGTGCACATGGAATGAAAGGGCTTTTTGCATTGGAGAAGGGTGGTACATTGCATCACCTTCAAATTTATATGGTAGTTAGATTAATGACCTCCTCCTTGATTAGAGTGGGTAAACTTATGAAGCGGTATATGGCGTGGAATAAATGTAGGCTTCTAGGGGGTTTGGTCATGTGTAAGGGCTTCAAATGGATCTGCATACATACCTTTAAAGGTATGCATGTGGATTGGATACCTTCAAAGGTATATGCTTTTAGATTGGATACTATATGAAGGACATGCACAAAGTGCATTTTATATGTATGCTTGCAGATTAGATACTATTTTGAAGGATTTACACAAACTACATTCCAGGTTCTTCTCACACAATCTTTTGGCGGATGAAATAACAAGCGATTGCCGAACTTACACAAATTGCATTTTAGGTTCTTCTCACACAATCTTTTGGCGGATGAAATAACAAGCGATTGCTCAATTTAAGAACTTACACAAATTGCATTTTAGGTTCTTCTCACACAATGTTTTGGCGGATGAAATAACAAGCAGTCACTCAGCTATAGTGAGGTGAATCTAAAAAATAAAGTTTGTTTATTGCCCACAAATATATTTTAGCATGTCTATAACTATATCCAAAATAGGGTAGGTGCCACTTTGGGCTCAATGCTGCTTCGAATGATCTAGATGGGCAAGTGCAACACTACTTGACAGCCACCTAGGGGAATGGAATGGACAAGAGAAGGGCTTCAGCAATTTGGAAGGTCATGAAAGTTCTCCATATTTGTGTGTGAATAGATGTTGACCAATTTTTTTAATATGGATATCCTATCTTTAAGGTATTTTAGGGACCAAGATGAAACCCTAGAGAACAACCAAATGAAATGAGCAAGTAGGTGACCTGTGCATTGCTGCAACTAAAACCCATACAACAAAAAATACTTTCCTAAGCATGAACCGTAAAAAATTATACCTTCATTTAAAATTAAAAAATTATACCCTCATTTAAAATTTAAAAATCCAAAATCCTCCTTTCTTCCTTACCCATTTTCTCCATCTCGTTTGGCCACATCGAGGGGGGGTGATCGACGTAATGTCATCACGGCTAAAAGTCCCTTATGTTATTTAAAATTACGATTGTTTGCATGTCTACAATCTTCTCATGTTAATATAAATTGCTAGTGCTTACATCTCTACAATCGTCTCAACTTCTTTCATTTATTTTTAGTTCTTCAAATTATTTGCTTGTGTTTTTTAGTTCTAGGATATAGTTCAAATCTGTATGTCTAATTTTTGTTGACTGCCCCGATTATTAGATCAATTAATCTCTCAGTGTGGTGATTTTTTCTTTGTTGTTTATGTCTACTCTTGAGTAATCCACCAAAATATTGTTTTGAATTTCTATTAAATATATTCTATGATTTTTTCAAGAATAAGAGCCTTTTCTAAGGTTTGATTTTAGTATGTAATGATTAATGCTTGAAAAAGTCAAAGAAATGACGAGCCTCCTTGCCCTTGCTATTTATGCTTTAAAAAGTCAATGAAATGATGACCCCCTTTCCTTTTCTATTTATGATTAATGCTTAAAAATTTTAAAGAAATGATGACCCTTCTTGCCCTTTCTATTTGCATGCATTCACCCATGTCCTTTCTATTTGCATGCATTCACCCATGTCCTTTCTATTTAAGGTCTCACAATTCTCTATCAAAGGCCTCATTCTCTTACGAGTAAAGGGAGTAGGACGAGGAGATGGGGAGGGGAGGGGAGGAGGGGGCTCATGTATTAAGTATCTATTAATCAAATTCCATGTCAGTGACATTTAATTAATTGTAAGCCATAGGCTAAGGGACGAGCGTAGACTAATGACCGCAGCAATAGCCGGATAGCTGCCTTACCACAACTGCAAGTCAACACCACCAGTGAACAATCGGATGGTAGCTAAAAGGTCGTTATTACTGAAGCAGCGCCTCCTACACACCTCGCCGACGCATCTTACCATCCAAAATAAATCTTAGTATTGAGACAGATGCAACAAGCACGTAGTATAAAAGGATGAGTCCTAAGCCTTATAGAGGCTGGCTGCCATTTTTGTGTCTTCTTACCATATATATATATATATATATATATATATATATATATATATATTGGCAAGATTGTTGCCTTTTTGGGTTTTAGCTTCATTGTACATGAGTCATCCTATTATGTTTCTGAGTCTTGATGTCTGTGTCCGGTTGTTAACTCCATTGAAATTAGCTCTATAGTATTTTGTTCTTCTGCTATTAAGTGAATAGGTAGTCCAGTAATTGTTCGAGTAACCTATAAGCTGTCTTTGTTGCTTGATTTAATTCCGTGTTACTCTGGTGTATATTGCGCGCATATAACTAGTGAACTTCAGTAGGTTGCCGGGGAAATAAGCAGTTGATTTCCTCACTAACACTTTGGCAACCACAATGCTTGTTGTTGCGTCCTATTGCTATCATTTCACCTATTGTATGATTGTTGTTGTGTTTGAAGCTCTTCCCCTTGTTTTCAAACTCGTCCCCCGTGTCAGCATGCCAACGACTCTACTTGGAGCGTAACCAAGCTCGGCAAACCTTCTTTGCCAATCTTGATAAACCACCCCGCTAAATCAGAACCAGAAGAACCCACCTCCCATTCAGAAGAAGAAGAAACACTCACCCCTCATCCCCAAGAATCTGATCGTTGTGAACAATCCCCATCCCTCAAAAAGTAGAACCACCAACTTCCCCCACCCCAACCTCACCACCACCCCCGCAACCTCAATCCTTCACTTACCAAAACACCATGCAGCGACCAATTGTCATCGTAATGTATCCCAAATTCTTCGTCAAAGTCCTGAGATGATGCCGATGCCCACATCCTAATGTTTGACATAGCTTGGTGTGTCAATGTTCCTAGCCAGAATCTCAAGAAGGCTACTTTCATTCCCACACTTCACAAAAGTGTTGCTCTCTGGGTAACTCAGTATGACTATGCCCATTTCCCCACCTATGATGCCATCCAGGATGCATTCCTTCAACGCTATAAGCTGTCCAGAAGAATGACCCAGAAGAAAATGACATTGGAAGATTATGCTACAAAGTTCCGCAAACTTCTCCATAGATTAGATGCAGCTAATCAGCTTGCAGAAGAAATTCTAAATTCTTATTTCATGAAGGGCCTCAACAAGCAAATCCAACGCTCTGTACTCGGAGTGGACCTGTCTACCATTACCTTGGAACAACTGATAGATTCAACTCTCAAAGCATAGTGGGTATTAGTATGTTTGGTCAAAAGTAAGAAAAAATCTAAAAATACAAAGAAGTGCAAACAGTCCTCATCCGAATCTTCAAATGAGCAAAATGATTCCGATGATTCCACACAACCAGTGAGACAAATCAAAGGAGAATGAGGAGCAAAAGACCAAGTCCAAGAGCAAGAAGGCAGGGAAAACAGCCAAAGAATTGGCTGCAACCATGGCTCAGTTGGCCACTGAAGGTGCAAAGCCTACTCCTACCGACCGGTTGGATATCCGGTGTGCAAAGTGTCGCAATCCTGGACATGGAGCCAAAGACTGCAGCTTAAACAACCTTTGGTGTGCCATTTCGTCTTTGTTGACGCCTCTAATGTAACAATTGGCAGTACACTCATGCAAGAAGCAGAGAAGAAATGGTTTCGGCCTATCTACTTTGCTAGTCAAAGGCTCTCTGATGCTGAGCGAAACTATTCCACCACACATAGGGAAGCCTTGGGTATGATCTACTCAATTACAAAGTTCAAGCACTACTTGTTGGGTAATAAATTTACCTTCCATGTTGATCACTCTACCTTATTGTACTTGGTAGATAAGCAGAGTATAGTAAGAAAATTGGCTAGATGGATACTAATACTCCAAGAATTTGAATTCATAATAGTTCACACACCAGGTGCCAATCATACAGTGGTGGACTATCTTTCCTACTTGGAGTCCAACTGGAGTAGTAGATGACCTACCGGATGCTGGGCTATTCACAACTAATGCAGTCATCCCGATTCCCTAGACATGGTATGATGAAATGCTAACATTCATTGCCATAGGTCTAATGGACAATGATTTGTCCAAGGATTAGCGGAAGCAAATCGCTCTTCGTAGAGTAGGCATTTCCAAATCATAGTTAGTCAGCTATACAAGAAAGGGATTGACCAAGTACTCCGAAGATATGTACTAGCACATGAGCAAGAAGCTGTGCTTAGAGAAGCACATCAAGGGATTAGTGGAGGAAACTTTGCCGGAGATATCACTAGAAGGAAAATCCTCCAAGCAGGACTGGTGACCCACAATACCTGGGGATGCCTATAACTGGGCCAAACAGTGCGACATCTGTCAATGTCTTGGTCAACCACAACAGATAGGGACAGAATGTCACACAATCCAACACTCCCATTAAAACCATCCCAGAAATGGGGCTTCGACTTTGTTGGGCCATTCAAGCCTCAGCCCATTTCACCAGTCAAGTATATCCTAATAGCCACAGATTATAGCACTATCGAGTTAATTAGTGTGACCAAGGCAAACACTATCAACAATGATGTCATCAAACAACTGGTCACCTAACATCTCATCATCCAACAACTAGTCACCTAACATCTCATCATCCATAAAAGATCCATAGTGTACTATCTCCAAGCCAATGGTCAAGCTGAATCGACCCACAAAATTCTCAAGAAGGTTCTCACAAAACTGGTCAATTAAAATCACAATGACTAGGATGAAAAGCTATATTTAGCTTTATGGGCTTTCCGCATAACATACAAAGTCTCTTCCGGAATGACTTCATTCAAATTAGTATATGGCAGCACAGAAGTAGTGGTCCCAATGGAATTCTTAGGTACCAAGTCTCCACATTGCTATTTTAGAAAAGTTAAGCCCAAAAGAATCGCTACAGCATTGCCTAGATCAACTTCTTGCCTTGGATGAAACACGCTTCCAAAGTTTTTTCATCACCAAGGTCATCCAGGAGAGAAGGAAGAAATGGGTTAACCGTCACTCCAAGTTCCAAATATTCAAAGAAGACGATCCAGTTCTCTTATTCCAGTCTCGAATGGGTCCGCATCCCTAAAAACTAAGGCTTCGGTGGACAAGACCATTCTGGATTATCAAAAAATTCTATGATGGAACTTTCCTTCTCGGCACACTCTATGGTCAACGGTTTCAGAAGCCAGTCAACGGCTACCGCCTGCGGCCCTACCACGTGCCAATGGCACCAAATCCATTCATCAATGCGACAACCCCACTAATCCACTACCTGGGCATCCATCACCTCCACAACATCACTCCTCTCCCAAAAATCATGAAAGATCCACTTCAAGCGCTCACCGACATAATGCAGTGCCATCAAGCATTAACATTCAAGCGCTCACCGACATAATGCAGTGCCATCAAGCATCAACATTCACTCCACGCCAATCCTACATGGTAACTCTTTTTAAACCACCACATGATACAACTAATACAACTGTCTTTGTTTGTTTGCATACAGTAACCCCTTCCACCGCAAGCTCTAAGCCCTCGCCCCCAACCAACCTCTACACTCTCTCTTCCCTTCCATCTGCTTTGCACACAGTCATGAAGAATACCATCTATATCCCCAAGAGCAACCTTCCCACTCTAGAAAATCCCATCCCCAGACCTACAACTAAAGTACCACCTGAATGTATATCCCCCCTAAAGAACCCCACACTTCCCATCGCCTAGAGCCCATAGCTCCTTCTTCTATTCTTCTCCCAGACCACAGTTACCATCACCCCAAAAAGAAGCCCATAACTTATGGAGCCCATCCACAATCTCGAAGCAGTTTCATCAATGGACAACCATCAAGGGATGCCAACCAGTATCCTTACAACAAAGGGACAAGCCACCAGCAACCAGAGAGAAAACCATTTTTCTCACTGCACTGGAGATCAAGGCATGTAGTACAAAAACTCACTCCTGGATACCTTGACAGTCAAAGTTCAAGGGACAAAGATAGTTACCATGAAAGGAAAGGGCAAAGAAACCACCAACCTGCACAAGGAAGATGCATTACTAATGACACCAACCAAATGGTTCAAAGAAGACAGTATGGTTCTGAAGGTACCAACAACGCTACAATCTCCGAAGGACAACACAAGAAGGCACATGTTCAAGGATCATGGACAACACCTTTGCCGCCCATCTCAATACTCCTACCATATGTAGCAGGAATATCACTAGAAGAGGCAGAGCCATCCTCACCTCAGCCAGAAGAGAGCAGCCCCTCATCGACCAACATAAGAAGGCTGCACCTGTTGGAAGCACTAGAAGAATATTCCATGGCTCTCCAAAAGCACTATGACCAACCGTAAGATCAGCTATTCACCATCATGATGTCCTCCAACGACCAAGCAAGCAACGACATCCACCACCAGTCAAGCAACATGGGAAGAAGTCAGTACTACCCCAAGATGTTTCTTCCCCATGTCCACTTCCGGGAATCAATCCCTGGAATTCATCTCATAAAAGGCATCCTTCAAATTTCGCCTTCCGGATCTAGAAGTCTAAGGTGTAGCTGCCAAGACCATGACCAAAACTCCCCCATAACATAAGAGATAGCTAACATTCTGAAAACTGTCAACAAATTTGGGTTCGAGTTATTGGATTGGGAATCCGACCCATCGGGTGTGCCAAGTGTTAGCCGTAGGCTAACACTTGTTGGATTGGGTTCGAGTTGTTGGATTGGGAATCCGACCCATCGGGTGTGCCAAGTGTTAGCCGTAGGCTAAGAGCAGGCGGGCGAACTAATGACCGCAGCAGAGCCAGATAGCTTTCTTGCCACAACTGCAAGTCAACACCGCCGGATGATAGCTAAAAGGTCATTATTTCTTAGCGGCACCTCCTGCATGCCTTGCCAGTGCATCTGACCATCCAGAAGAAATCTTAGTACTTACAAATGCAGCAAGCAAGTAGTATAAAAGGATAAAACCTGAGCCTTGTAGAGGCTAGCTACCATTTTTGTATCATTACTCTTCTTAGCATATATATATATATATATATATATATATATATATATATATATATATATATATATTGGCAAGACTGTTGCCTTTTTGGGTTTTAGCTTCATTGTACATTAGTCATCCTGTTATGTTTCAGAGTCTTGATGTTTGTGTCTAGTTAACTCCATTGAAATTAGCTCTATAATATTGTGTTCTTCCGCTATTAAGTGAATAGGCAATCCAGTAATTGTTTAACATGCAAGTTATCTTCGTTGCTTGATTTAACGTCGTGTTAGTCTGGTGTATGCTACGTGCATAACCAATGAACTTCAGTACGTTGCCGAGGAAATAAGCGATCGATTTCCTCTCGCTAACATTAATAGATACTATAAATAATTTGAGTGAATAGATACTACGAATATTTTGATTAGCTAATTGGATCGATTAATTAATGTTATTATTGCATGATTATTTTTTCAGTACCTTACAATTTTGTAGAGGTTTAAATTTGTTTTAATTTTATGATATTCATTCACTACCAATGTTATAGAATTAGTCAGGAGAAGGTTGATGGTGGTGCTCACCTTGGCTTTGCTCACCCTCACGCCCCTTCGCTCACCGTGTCACATCGAGCTACTAGCCCTCTCCTCTGCCTACTCAAGGGGTTCTGCTAGCCATGGCCCCCCCATGGCAGAGCCGTCCACCTCATCTAAGAAACCTTCCAACTCCGGAAAGGAAGGCCTTTCTAGTTCAGGATCAAAGGAAAAGCACTTCGTGTGGCCTAGTTCTAGATGTGATTTGATGAGTGGATATCTCCCCTCTCCCTCCCATAATGACTGGAAAGGAGAACTTCAAGATGCACGTTAAACCATTGTCACTTTAGATGGGACAAAAGGCACAAGGTTCCCCAAATCTACCAATATTCGACTATCCCCTCAGTGATTCACATGCATAGAACTAGAGAAGCTTTATTTTCTCTCCTTCTCTGCACCCTTGTCTTTCCCCATGGAATCGTGAAAGAACCCCCTCTCTATGTCTCTATCGATGCATAAGGGACCCATGACCTAATTATGCTTGACGAAAATGGGCATTAAGGTGCAATTCCTCTTAGAGGAGGAAGCCCGTTAGCATTGTGGGAATTTTTTCAGCTATTGCCTCAAGCCATCCAAAGATCTCTACCACTAATAAAGGAGGAAACAAGGACAATCTTATCAAACTTGGAGCCTCAAGCAAGAAAGGTATGTCCATTGCACCCTTCCTCTCCATCTGTTTCAAGATTGGGTTGTTACATACCAGGGCAAGGGCATTGATTAGACTCTGCTTTGCCCCCCCTACTACTTGAGAGGCCATGGAAAATCTCGCTTCACCAGACCATCGTACCCAGACATGCTCCGATGGTGACCAAACTTTGTGAGCATGTGGGGGGACTCACCCCATATGCTTGCAAATTTCGGTCACCATAGGAGCATGTTTGGATTAGTAATTAGTGCCAAATGCGGATTTCTCAAGTCTCTTGGTGCTTGAGAGGCCATGGAAAATCCTGCTCTTCTCCATATCATCATCATACCCAAACATGCTACGATGGTGACCAAAATTTACAAGCATGTGGGGGGGACCCGCCCCCACTCCCAAAGTTTGGTCACCCATCGGACCATGTTTGGATTAGAAATTAACGCCCAATGTAGATTTTTAAGGTCTCTTGGTGCTTGAGAGTCCATGGAAAATCCCGCTCTTCTCATCTTTGCCAAGACAATGTGATGGGAATCTTGGCTTCCATGGATGTTAAGTCATCAGGTTCTGGTGGTCTCTCATTTTCTTTGTGTGCTTTGTCTTCTTCTATCATTGGAGCTCTGGGATCTTGTGTTGATAGGAGGGGTAGTCAATGGCGAGGATCCATATATGTGGAGCCGAAGAAGAAGTTAAGGGTAGGATTAATTAGGCATGAAGCATAGTTATTCGGGTGAAGCAAGGGTGATTAAGAAGATCTAGGTGACGGGTCGTACCATTGACCAAGCTTGCACCCACCATGGTCCCCCATCCAGAGATGTACTTGGATGGCTATCAATGATGAAGCTTTGTGCAGTGTGTGCACATAGGACGACAGAGCCCAATGAGATTTCCAGGGGTTGTGCATGGGCGAGGGCAAAAGGTGTGCTCGTTGTCCTAATCACCTAGGGACCTTTTTTCTATATATGTGTGTTTATTGGTTAGCACCCCTAAAGAGGGTTTTGTACTAAGTGGCCCATTTGGCGAGATGTGTGAGCTTACCTTTGAGTTTATCTTTGAGTGGTTGGATAAGCTCGGCCATTTGTAGCACTGCCCCTTGGTTTGGTGATGAAGTCGAGGGGTGGGGTGGAGCTTTGTGGGTGAGGCTCCATTGGGGAAAAGGGGTGGGAAATTTGAGCTTTTGAGTGCCCATGGGTTGGGTGTGGGCAAGTCTGTAGGATTTTGTTGAGGAGGAGGGAACTTGCCTGCCCGTTGGTCGCCAAACCATCTTTGTCGATTGGACATGTACTAGCATGGTGGGTGTGGTTTGGGCAAACTGCTGAGGAGTATGCCTTGGGAGCCAAATAATGGAATTGCCATCATCATGGAAGCCTTTGGCTTCTAAGGGACATTTGGACACCCAATGATGTCGAGTGATGATGGTCCATGATTGTCAAGGCTTCTGGCTTTTTTGTCGACAAGGCTTTGAGCTATGATTTAGTTGTTGAAGTAGAGGATATGCTTTTGATCGTGGCTTTGGGAGCCACATGTGTGTTGCCTTCATGGAAGCCTTGAGCTTTGAGCATGTTGGTAGGCATCGAGTGTTGTTGGCTGCGCTGTGCTTGGGGTTGGCTAACTATGGGACCTTCCTCGAGAGTTGCTGTGAAGAATGAGCACAGGCGGCATACTTGGGTAGTAAGAGGCAAGTGTTGCCTTCATAGTAGCCTTATGCTCGTAATAGGCGGTCGGGGATGAGCCAACATTGAAGCTTTGAGTTGGCTTTTTGCGCTTGGGTTTTAGAGATGGCAGTTTGGGGATCCATAGTTCTGTGTAGCCATCGTAGAATCCCTCAGTGGCGCGGGCGACAAGAAGATTCTTGGGCACCCACCATTGATTATCATGATAAAGATATGAGGTCGAGGTGCTTGCTGTGTGGGTGGTTGAGGATGTAGAGTTGAGGGGGATTATCGACAATGAGGCTTGATTGGCATTGTTGGATGGTGTCGACACTGGCCGTTGGACCAGCTTTAGTGAGGCATAGGGTGTGGTCATAGGGGAGACTGCCAATGATGAGTATGGGACATGAGAGGGAAGGGCAGTCGGGGGTGAAGGTGTGTATGATTTCCACTTGGGGACATAAGAGGATTGTGGTAGCCTTTTTGCCGTTGATTTCCATGGCGGCCGTTTCTTTGCGCCAATTGATTTGGTAGTAAGTGGCATCAATCCACTCTTTTACAGTTATGATCTGGCCTTGGAGTGCTCCTGCATTGATAACATGAAATGTACACTCCAAGTCGTTATTTCCTATAGAAATTTTTGGAATGAAATACCAAACACCCATTAAACGCATTTCATGGGATATTTGAATGTAAGTGTTTTCATTTGTTAGTGTGGGTTTTCCAAGAGCTTTCCACGCCTCCAAGAATATGAGATTGGTACAAACCATAGGATATATGTGGGCTTGCCACCGTCGTAGACCCATTCTCGGTCGGGAGTCCAATCCATATTCTTGGTGGGTTGAGTTCTGGTGGTAGTTCAAGGGTAGTGGAAGACTTACCAATTATTATGGGGGGTGTGAGAATACCCTTTGTGGAAGCAATTGGTGGGGGCAGAGGATCAGATTTGAGGCACTCCCCATCCCAAAGGATCATTGTTATCTTGTCCTGGGGAAGCTTGAGGGTAGCTGGGTTGATTGTACTTGTAGCATTCTAGACCTAACTTCCTCTAAGGGTGACTACCTCCTTTATCTCACCTGTGGGAACCACATAGAACTTACAAGCTAATGGGTTAGATACAATATGTACAGTTTATGTAAAGGATCTAAGGCTTTATATACGGTTTCCACTATGCAATTGAACTTTGGCGCATGGGCAGTTTTAAGAGATGGTTTGCCCAAAGAGACCCATGTTTCCCATGGCCAAAGATTGTGGCTAGCTGTGGGTGACAATAAGGCATGTTTTCGTTACATATTTCTGTCAAAGGGGAAATCTATCTAGACCCTAAGAGTGGTTGTGTCAAGTTAGGGAGCTACACTTACACTGAGGTTGTTAAGTGAGGCAATGGCTTTGTAGGGTTCATGGAGGGTCTGCTGCTCATCAAAAGGACATGAAACAAATACATCTTGGTGGCCACCACTGATTATTACACAAAATGAGTAGAGGCCAAGGTTCTTAGAGACTGTAAGGCATCATCCATAGTAAAGTTTCTTTATGAAACCATAATGACAAGATTTAGATGCCCCATAGGGATAGTCAGTGGACTAGGGGAGACACCTCTATTGACAGAAGCAACTGTGCATGGCACGCGCGCGTCATCAAGGTCTTGATAACAAGCATTGCAAACCAAGAGATCGTTTCTCCTGGCGATGGTCATAGAGTCTTCAACAAAGGGAGCTTTGGCCATGGGATGTGAGTGGTCACAGAGTCTTCAGCAACAAAGGGAGCATTGGCCATGGGGGATGTGAGTGCCAGGTATATAAATTGGCCTTAAGTGTTTGAGACCCTTAGCGGAGGTAGACATGATGCGTGTCCTAGTCATGGATCAGTTGTGTTTGTCGCATGAAGGGTCTACCCAAGATGCTGTCATAGGCGGTATTACGAAAGTCCATGACCACAAATGTGAGGTGGAATGTCATGTCACAGACTTTTACCTTGAGGTCATGCACTATGCCCACGGGTTTTGTAGATTTCTTGGTCGTGAGCTTGATGACCAATGTGGTATGATCAAGGTGTGGTTGGCCCCAATTTTCCTAGCATGTTTGTGTGAGGATGCTTACGCTAGCACCACCATCTAGGATGCTTTTAACCACATGTCCGTTATAGGAAATGGGCAAGGATGCATTGGTGTCATCACCCTCAAAGTGGTGGCGTACGCTCGTGGCTAAGGTTGGTATAAGCATACACTTAGGATGGTACACCCATGGTAATTTTTAAAAAAAACTTTTTCGAGAATGGTACGACCGTACGCTTAGGTTGGCACACCCGTTAAGGTTGTACGGGCATACAGTTAGGATGGTACGCCCGTGGTAAATTTTATTTGAAAAGTTTTTAAATTTTTTCGAGAATGGTACAGTCGTACGCTTAGGTTGGTACAACTGTACGCGTAGAACGGTACACCTATGGGCTAAGGTTGGTATCAGCGTACACTTAGGATGGTACACCCGTGGTTTTTAAAAAAGATTTTTTTCCAAGAATGGTACGGTCGTACGCTTAGGTTGGTACAGTCGTATGCTTAGGATGGTACACTTGTGGGCTAACGTTAGTACGGGTGTATGCTTAGGTTAGCACGCCTGTGGCTAAGGTTGGTACAAGCATATCATCCTACCGTGGCATTTAAAAAAAATAAGAATGGTATGGCCATACACTTAATGTTGGTACACCCGTGGGGTAAATTTTTTAAAAAAATTTACTATTTTTTTTGTTTCGAACGGCTATACGCTTAGAAGCATACGGCCGTGGCCTTAGGTGTGAACAATCATGGCAAGTTGAAATTTAAATTTGAAATTTTAAAATATGAATTTGAATTTCAAATTTGGAGGGAACTGCGTGGGAGACAACTAAGACCCCCTCATTAATGCTAGGTAGGTGGGAAAAGGCTAAAGTTAGAGGCTACCTTTAAATTAGTGGATTTTAACTAATTCAGAGGCACTCTTACTTAACTAATTCAGAGGCACTCTTACTTAACTAGTGGATTTTAACTAATTCAGAGGCACTCTTAACTAATGATTAATCTTCTTAATTCAACTGTTAATCACTCTTTAACCCTCTTCTTTGCACTCCAATTACTCCTAAGACCCCCTCATTAATCTTCTTAATTCAACTGTTAATCACTCTTTAACCCTCTTCTTTGCACTCCAATTACTCCTAAGACCCCCTCATCAATGCTAGGTAGGTGGGAAAAGGCTAAAGTTAGAGGCTACCTTTAAATTAGTGGATTTTAACTAATTCAGAGGCACTCTTACTTAACTAATTCAGAGGCACTCTTAACTAATGATTAATCTTCTTAATTCAACTATTAATCACTCTTTAACCCTCTTCTTTGCACTCCAATTACTCCTAATTGGTGAGGAGTTTAAGCATGGGGATTTGATAAGTGGATTAGCAATGTTTAGGCTAGTCTAAAGATGTGATTACCTCTAAATAATCTCATGAATTAGGTCTCTAATTAACCCACTCACAAGAGGAAAATTTGAATAAAAAAGATTAAATTAGTGCTAAATCTTGCTAATTAAGGCCTAATGGGAGTGGACTAAACATAGATTTGGGTTAGGACAAGTGTTTAGAACACTAATGCCACTTTAATCAATCTAATTACAAGCAACTAGGCTCAATTTTTTGGTTTTTTATTTTTTAAATGTCCACTAATCACACTAACTAGTAAATTAGTTATAATTAGTAAAAAAGTTAATGGGGTTTTTTAGATTTCTTGATGGATTAGTGTTATATCTAACAATGCTAACCTACCTATGCAAAGGAGTTAAGAAAAAGAACAAGATTAAGCTAAAAATTAAGAAAATTAATTTATGTTTAAGCAAAAATCTTCTTAATTAGGCTCTCTAATCACCCAAATCTCAAGTTTTTTCGCTCAAACAAGTAGTAATCCTACTCTAAACACAAAGCTATACATGAATCACAACAAAAACATCAACAAAAACCATGCAAAACATCAAAATACCGCATGCCAAAAAGCTTACTTAGCATTGGGCTATGGAGACTCCGTCGTATTTGAATTAAAGACGACGTAGACAAGTAGCGGATTGGCGCTCACGAACAGTGGTGCCAAAGATGTTAAGGAAACCCTACCCTAACATGTCATGGGAAGTTGCCTATCCGCCGAGCTCGAGCAAGGATTAAAAGCTCCATCGTAGCCGCTCGTCAACTGCCATCCTCCTGCACTCGTCACCCCGAGGGCGATTGCTCTAACCCAATTTGTAATATAACCTCTCTCGCAAAGATTGTGTGGGATCTCCACGGGAGATGATCGGGTTGGTAGCTTGATCACAAGTGGGAGAGAGAGGAAGCAAGAGGAAACAAGTGATTAGCACTAAACCCTAACCCTAAGCACACCACACATGCTAGATTAGAGTTGCAAGAGAGAGGGAGAGAGAGAACACTCCACTTCTATTGCACAAATGGGAGAATGAGTTACAAACAAGAGAAATTGGCTTTTATAGTTCCAAGCCTTTTCCCACTAGGCCACCCGGGAGTAAGTGACCTAGGCCACCCGGGAGTAAGTGACCTGAGGTGCCCATAATATAGTTATAAGGCTTTTCTCTATGGATTGGCCAACTGACCAAGATCCTCTTATTTATCTGAAGCTTAATACTTAGGAGCGTCTTTAGGGTGTTTCCCTCATCAAATGACGGGATTTACAATCTGTATTACTAGCACCCATTACATAAGTGTGCAGACATAGTTTGTCGTATGAATGTGTTCTAAAATGTGGTTAACATAGGGAAAACTGGGAAAGTAGATGATTCTGCGTAGAAAGGACCCACTTTCTTCCCAATAAATATTTCATTTTCTATTCAAAGAAGAAGAAATGGTGCTTAATGCTATTGGGGTAGGACAGTGGATGATTTGCAACGCACCTCTCTCCCTTTTCACATGGTATCCTGAATTTTCCTCGACTGGCCCAAAGCCTACTAGATGCCCTATTTGGGTGGAATTTCCTTTCCTCCCCTTCCATCTTCATCCGTTCCTCAAGAACATGTTAGAACCCCTAGGTTGTTTGCTTCTTGGTACCCACCCCATGACAAAAATCAACCCTAGATGGCACCCACAAGCCCTAGTGGAGTTAGATCTCTCCCAAGACATGTTTAGAAATGCGGTGCCATTAAGCACAAGGAAGAGTCAAACACCTAGTAAGTAGCCACATACGTAAAGCAAGGATAATCCCACATATGGAAGCCCAAGAGCATGTACCTAACTCCTATAAAGGGAGCCATTTTCAAGTAATCAATATAACACTTGCACTTATCTCAAGTCTCTTTATGTATCCAAGCTAATTCATCTTGGTGTCTAATTTTACTTGAGTGCATCTTAATTAGCACACACACTCACATGCCATGAGTAAGCTTAGGCTTCATCCACCTTAGTTAATCTTCTTCGTCACACCATCTCCAGGGCTATGGAGAGCTCTAGATCCATGTTTTCTAACATGGTATCAAAGCTAAGGTGAGGCTCTCCATTAGCTTAGGCTTAGCCCACATCATTCTCCCTTAGTCTTCAGTAGCCAAATCTCAATTCCATTACTGTTAAACACCTTCATCAACTCACTAATCCTAATCTTATACTTCTCTTCCTCTTGTGGCCCAAATTTGCAGAGGCTTGTTCTCCTCACTCAAGCTATCATTTATCTTGCCCTTCTAAGAGGTCTGACCTTATTGAAGGATTGAGTATCCTTGTTGGAGGAGCCACTCAAAGGGGTCATTGATCAGGGTTTTGATACCTATTTTGGCATGATTGATCTGGGAACCTAAGTCTAAATAGAAAATATTGACACTCCCACAAGGCTCATCAACAAACTATTGATCAGGGTTTTGATACCTATTTTGGCATGATTGATTTGGGAACCTGAGGCTAAACAGGATATATTGAGACATTCCCACAAGGCTCATTAGCAAACTATTTAAGAAGGGAAGACTAGAAAGAATTATCCTGAATAAAATTTCCTTTAAGTGAACCATTGTTCTTGGCTTCTTAAACGAGCCAACCCAAGGCATCCACTGCTGCAATAGCATACAATGGGGGGGGCAAGGGACAACCTTGCTAGATGGATTTTTGGAGAGATAAGGATTGGGTTAATAGCCCATTAACATATACCTTGGCCTGAGCATTACCAAAAAGGGTTCACATAGCCTTGATGACACGAGGGCCTAATCCCATATCGTTTTTAGATTGCTTGATGAAGGGCCATTCCAACATATCATAAGCTTTTTCAAAATCAAATTTGATGAATAAAAAATATTGGGCGTGTTCAACCCCTTTCTACGGTGCCTTCATTTATAAAGCCTGGGAGGCCATTATAACTGAGGGTTTCTTCCCATACCATCATTAGGGGGGGGAACCTGGATTTCTTTAAAAGTTTTAACGAATTCGGCTGGGAGACCATCAACTCCAAAAGGCTCTTCCCATCCTTTAGCATCTCTATGGCATCCTTTAGTTCCTAGGTCGAAAGGAGAGAAGCGACCAAGGAGGGAGGGAGGGATAACCTTCTGTCTAGTTCTTGAAATGGCAACACATGCCTTTGTTTCATCCTCAGACTGGGGGGAGCTAAACAAGGAGGAGAAATGATCATAAACAATATTTAATTTTTCTTCCTTAGTTTCAGCTAGTCATCCACTTTTGTTTCTCAAAGGGGGGGATGAGTCTTTTTGGACTTTTTCCTGAGAATAGAGAAGATTTCCTTGGAAGGTCTGTCCTCCCTTTCGGCCCACCAATCTATGAGGTACAAGGAGAGGTGTTTATATTGAATCAACTCCTCTTGCCTCTAATCTTCTTTTATAAGAAGTAATCTCTCCTGAAGATCAATTCTGCCCTAGACAATTAGTGATTCAATTTTCTTGAGCTTAACATATCTTTTGGCAATTCTCTCTCTCCTTATTTTGGACACTTCTCTTTTGACCCCTATTATATATAAAAAAGGTGTCTAGCACTCCCATTTTCCAAGTCTTAGCAATGGAAAGGTTATAGTTAAAAGCATGGTCCCAGATGTTGTGGATGACTTCTTTGACTTTGGATCGTTGAAATAGCTTTGGGTCGATATGGAACCATCCTGCTTTAACCCTATGAGAAGACTAGCTACATTGACCAAGAGGGGGTAGTGGCCCCAAATGTTGTGAATGGTTTCTTTGACTTTGGGTAGTTGAAATAGCTTTGGGTTTGTATGGAACCATCCCACTTTAATCCTATGAGAAGACCTAGCAGACTGAGTCAACCATAACAATGCCCTTTTTAACTTTAACACTCACATTCAAGAAGGATTGTAAAAGTAGGGATGAGAGGTATTGTCTGACGACGACTAGTCTGGCTTTTGTTAGTAGATTGCCATATTTGCTATTGCTTTAATCCCATGAGAAGACCTAGCTAGATTGACTAGGAGGGGGTAGTGTGTGGTTAGACATAACAATGTCTTTTTTTACTTTAACACTCACCTTCAAGGAAGGATTGTAAGAGCAGGGATGAGAGGTGGTGTTTGACCAGTCTAGCTTTTCTCAGTAGATCGCCAGACTATTATTGCTCCAAGTACATTCTAGTTCCATGGCCATGTCCTTGTAGGTCATGTTTGATCTTCAAAAGATGCGATTATTTTCTTTCTAATCCTCTAAGGGTATGTCCCATACCCTTTAGTCTGTCCATAGGATATTATATGATACTGAAATCCCTAATCACTACCAACAGTCCTTATAAAAGGTATGTCCCATACCCTTTAGTCTATCCATAGGCTATTCTAGCATATTGAAATCCCCAGCCACTACCAGCAGTCCTTCTAAAGGGTATGTCCTAGACCCTTTAGTCTGCTGTCCATAGGCTATTCTACCATATTGAAATCCCCAACCACTACCAACGGTCCTTCTATTCCTGAGAGAGAGTGCCACATGTCAGCTTAAGAGGAGGACGAACCTAATGCATACACAAAGACAATGCCTAAATCTTCTGATTCTGAATCCACTGCAACGGTAACCCACTTATGAAATGGGTTGATGTGAACATTAATGATTTTAGGGTATTGATTCTCCCCTACTCCTAAAGTTGGTGCCTCGACTTCTTCCATGGTGGGCTGTATAGAACCACTTGTTTCTCTTAGAAATCACTTGCAAATTTTTATATAAAGTGTCATCTAAGGCCTTAATCTCGTGTAGACAAACGAAGTGAGGAATAACCCCTAAATTAGTAATCTAGTCCTTGATTTTGGTAGCTCTACTTCTATCCATGAGACCCTTTATGGTATAGGAGATTATTCTGATTTCTTTCCTTGGAGTTTTTAAGGGGGGTTTAGGTCTCCTTGAGAGAGCTTCTTTTCGATTGGGGCAGGGAAATATATGCGACCTGGGATTGTCTTCTTTTGGTTAGTTGAGAGTCAATCATCCATGTATCCAATGATTCTTTATCTTTGGACTAGTCAAGGGATTCATAAGGGGGATCTTATCCTAGAAGAGATTCTTCTTCGGCTTGACTAGTTTGGATTTCACCTCCTGAAAGCGATTTTTCTTTGGCTTGATTGGTTTGGGCTTCACCTAAGGGAGGGTCCTTATTTTGAAAGTCAAATTCTTCTATTTCTTTCACAAACTCTTTATTGAAATCCATTTCTTCGATTTGTTTCTCAAACTCTTTGTTGAATTCAAATAAGGCATGAAGCTTTCGTTATCTCTTTTATTAACATTGGGGGGAGGGGTCATGAACATCCACTAAAAGTGGGGAAAATCTATTTGTGCCCCTAGATTTAGGAGGACGAGCAATGGAAGGGGGAAGGCTTATTGAACTTAGAACTTCTATTGTCCTAAATAAAACCATTCTTATCCTTTCACCCCAAATATTTCTCCTTAGATCCTATTTATTGAGCATCTTGATTAGAGTAAAGAGTGGGGCAGTTTCTGACTTGATGGTTTTGATCCTCACATTTAAAACATACATTGGGAGATTTTTATAGATTATTTCTTGAGAAAAGATTTAATCACCTATATCAATTAGAAGGTTACTTGATATGTCTTGTTAAAAACATGGATCTAGAGCTCTCCATAGCTGTGGAGATGGTGATGAAGAAGATTAAATAAAGTGGATGAAGTCTTGAGCATAATCAGGGTGTGCGAGTGTGTGTGCTAATTAAGATGCACTCAAGTACAATGACACCAAGATGAATTAGCTTGCATACATAAAGAAACTCGAGATAAGTGCAAGTGTTATGTTCATTGCTTGAAAATGGATCCCTTTTATAGGAGTTGGGTACATGCTCTTGGGCTTCTATATGTGGGATTATCCTTGCTTTGCCTATGTGGCTGCTTGCTAGGTGTTTGACTCTTACTAACTCCCTACCTTTTCCTCGTGCCCCCCCTTGGTGCCATATTCTTAGGCTGCTCCAAAATGGTTGGATGTGAGGTTTACATATAGTTCAACCCCCCCCCCCCTAAATGTAGGTGGTAGGTGGATTGACATTTGGACTTGGACATGGAACATCTCACCCCTGGGTACTTGACTAGCTACTCTCAGGTGGTTAAGAGTGTTTACATTTGCATCACTCCCCCTAGGTTCACTATGGCTACTCTTAGGTGGTAAAGCATGCTTACGAACACATAGATTTGCCTACTCATTTGGTGGCTTACAACATTAGGTTAGTGTAGTGGTTGGTAGCTCCTTTGTTGCTCTTGCTTGCTTGAGATCTCCTTGCTTTTGTTTGATGAAAATCCCTTGTTACTTTCTTTGCTCTTGGTCTTTTTCTCTTGGCTTTGACTCTGGCTTTTGATTGTTTGTCCTTACTTGTCTTTGTGTCCACCTTTTGGCGTTGTCTTCTTCATTGTTCCTTTGGTGTAGATTTCGTCTTGCCACCTGTGCTCAATGCTTTGTTCTTGAGTATTGCTTCTTGAAGTGCCTTTGATGCATTATGTGTGGATGTCATGATTTGCAATGCGATCATCTCATGCAATTGTGCATTTGGTATACTTAGCATAGTGATTTGTGCATCTATGCTTTGCTTTGGATGCATATGCACATGTGTATACCCATTTGTGTTTACCTAAGGATTTGACCCTTCCCCAAATAGCTGCTTCATTTTGCTATGTGAGAAAGGTCTTAGCTATCGATCTCTTTCGAGTATTAATGTTAGTGTCTAATTCTCTTGCAAGATTTGGCATGTAGAATAGGCTTTTATTTGCAATCATTTTATTCAAACTTGATGCAATAAGAGAAGTTCACAATGCAAGGGTAATAAGAAAAATAATTTTATTTTGTGGTGTTGAAAATGCTAATGCGAGATTAATAATGCTTAGTAGATAGATCTAATTCCCACACTTCCCAAAGATATGAGCAATGTGTAATGTGATATGCTTCCTAGGCTGTTCCAACCTGTCCAATGTGCAATGTGATATGCTTTGATGCTTAGTACACCCTCTTTCAATTTTAACCATAATTAAGCTAAATTTTGCTAATTACTTATTAATGATATTGATTAGTATCTTAATTAGGTGATTAAGCAAGGCTACAAGTTGGAGGATCAAATTGACCTCATCATTGAGGTTTTTGAGGGGGATCAAATTGATCAAATTGGATAGACCTTTTGGAACAATAGTCGTAGAAGTTGGAAATCCATAAGAGAATTACAAGAAACCTATAGACTCCCTTCCCTCTAAGAGACTCTTAGCTGATTCTCAACAGGCTTAGTCACGCTGGGACTTGGATCTCCCACCTCTCTTTCAACTTAGTAGGCAAAGGATCCATAAAGCCTTCTATTGGAATGGTCAGCCTGCTTGGCCTGGCAAGGTTTACTGTAATAAGCTAAACACAAGATGGAACAACCTGCTTTGGGATAGGATTCACACATTTGTGGTCCCAACTTATTTAGGCCAAAAAAATATTTTCTCTAGCTAGTTGTGTGCAAAACCATATGGACTAACTCGAAAGCTCTAAAATTGGGATTTGGTGATGGGACTTGTAAGTGTTGTGGTAGAGCCGAGGAAAACATTGCCCACCTTAAAAAAAAAATATGCTTGTAATAGGGAAGCCATATCTTTTCTTCGTTTGGGTGTTTCTTTGGTCCTTAAAGGCCACCTCTCCTAGCAACATATTTTGCTAGGTGTTGCTCCTAATTGTAATACATTACTATGGAATATAATTAGAGTTGAGTTCCTTTGGTCCATCTGGATTACGAGAAACCAGAAATTGTTTTAACAATGTGAGTTTTGATGTCATGTCTTGTCTAAGGGACATCTTGTTTGTATAGGTGAAATTGGTGTGGCTGATGCAAAATCCAAACTGTGGAAGTCCGAGCTAGAACTAATGAGATGGAAGCCATGAAGACCTTAATGGTGAAGAGACAATGCAATGCCATCTAGTATGAAAGCCGCCTCTTTGGGTGAAGAAGGGAAAGAGCTTGAAGATGAAGTGCAACATCTTGCTTGTTTCATTCTGAACATTACTGCCTTCAAGAACTCTACCAACCTGTAGAGGTTGTAGTCATGCCGTAGTCTTTCTTGTAATCCCTCTTCTTATATAATATAGTTTATGCTTTTCGATTTTTTTAAAATTACAAATTTGGCTTTCAAAACCTTTGCTAGTGTATAGGCACTAATTAATATTAGAGCAATTAGTTCCGTGGTCCATAGCATTCCACATGTATGGCAGTCCCCACTAGATTGTAAAGGTGACCGGGATAAACGGTTGTCGCGTGTGGCACCGGGGATGGACTGGGATCACACACAGACGGTTGGAACGACCACTCCGTGCCCCTTTTTGGGTTTTGTGCTTTTCTACAAAAATAGTCTTCATTAAACCCTAGCTATATCCAACAGGAACTTCATGAAACCTCCCCGTTCTGCACAGTCCACTCGGAGACTAGCTCGCCGTGAGTGCGTGCGTTTATTGGGCGGTAACTCAAATCGAAGCAATTGGGTACTGATCTTTCAGCAAAGGTCTAGCAGAAGCCCTATCTGCGATTCTGCTGCTTGTGGAACCAAATTATCGGCTACAGGAGGTGAATTTCACAGTGGAAGGACACAGGAATGTGCAGAAAGGATGAAAAACCTTGCGGATTGGCTCGGCTTCACACACTATGTATCCCACAAGCAAGCCTAGCAAAAGGGATACCCTTTAATTCACAGGTATTTTCGCAATCGAAGAGCATATGAGCGAGCCCAAAAATATTTATGATCAATTTAAGCGTGTGGGAGAGTGCTAAGCGTGCGAGGAGTGTCTTAAAGGACCGACAGTATTCGAATCTGATCAAGCTCAAGAAGCTTTAGAAGTTGAGGAAACAGTTGGGCGCCCCCGTGTTCCCAAGCACCTATCAAGCTCCCTGATTTCCTATTTCGGTGCTAATGAAGGCCATAAGACTGCCCTTCTGATGCAGGGTATTCAGCAATCTTCTGCATCGACTTCCTCTCAGCTCTGGTCACCGAATGATTCTTCCTTAGCAGGTGATCCCCCTGTAGACTTGAGGAATTCCCGAAAGTTTGTGCAAAGACTTGGTGAGGAGTCCACCCACGGGCGTGAATTGGCAGATGGAGACAATGCAACCACGGACTTGACAGATGGCAACTTAGCTGAAGGCCCTGTGAAGGAGGCAGGACTGCTCACCGCCATGGACTATTCTGTGCAACAATCCTGCCAAGCACAAAGTGATCTTGAGGGTTTGGTTCCTTCCACTGTGGGCATGGGTGGCACCGCAGCTCGCAATCAGCAGATCGATACACCACCGGATGTGCAAGCTGTTGGGTTTGAAGATCCCCTTCAGGAAAAGGCTGCAACTAGTGATCTTTCGCTTCGGCATGTGCTCTCTGACACTATATCGTAAGGACTTTGGGGATGTCAAAGTTTGAAATTATGTATACATGGGTACATGCTTTCTTGTGTATGTGCACAAAGGTATTGCCATACGTTTGTTTTCGGGGCTGCTATTTGAAACAATTTTGTAAGGACTTCAGGATGTTCTTTGAATTTATGTAACATGGGTACATGCTTTCTTTTGTATCTGCACAAAGGTATTGCCATGCGTTGTTTTGGGGTTTACCGGTTGAACACTAACCTCATTTTTCAGTGGTGTTTTTGTCTTCCCTCAGGGGCTTACTCATGGAGGATGCAATGGTCACACAGTGTGGTCACTCGTTTGGCATCAATGGCCTTCAACGTGTGATGGAAACGGTTTGTACTACTTTTTTTGCTTCTAAAAATCAGCTTTCCTTAACCTGGTAAAGGTCTCTGAACATTCAAATTTCAAGAGTCAACCAGGGTCCAGGGGATAAGGATCACGGCTCAAAAAATAATCATTGCTGGTGGAGCCAGAAAAAAATGATGTTAAGAAATCAGGGAAGCTTGTGCATGCTTGGTGTTAAGAAATAAGGGAAGCTTATGATTACACACCTATGCACAGTTGATGAACGCTACCATGGAAGCCATCAGTCTGCACACATTAAGTGTCAAGAATTCAGGGAAGCTTTACACCCATGCATAGTTGATGAACACCACCATAGGAGCCATTAATAGTGTACGAGTGCCTATGGCTTATTGTTGGTGGGTGTGGTAGACTTGTGCCTACTGTGCAAGTGAATAACATAGAATGGAGAACTACGGAATAGAGAGACACATGCACAACACACAACTACCTACGCTACTGTATATTTATGTACAAAATGAGATACAACGGTACTCTTCAAGTACAAAATGGTACTGAAAATGTAGACCTGTGATCTCAGCCTAAACACTGCTGAAGGCTACCCTGAAATCACCAGCTCCAGTAGAGAAACACCCTGCAGGACTGCAATTGGATATGAGACCTGGAACTGAATATTCAGCCCTTGATTATATAGTGCCTAGGTGCTCCAGAAGGCCAACGTATGTGCTGTCGGCCTGTAGAAAGGACCCATGACGACCAGCATATATACGACTTTTCACACGCATGGTCGTTCACACTGTTGTCCAACCTGCCCATTATATGCTCTTTGATCTGGCTTGCCCGCAGCCTGCTGGCTGATCTACCCTTCACCCATTCTAGCGCTGTCCATTTAGCCTACTGGGTTCCCGTGGGTCGAGGTGTATCACACTCTCCCCCACTTAACATTATAACTATCCTCAGCTACAGCATCCTCTGGCACCAATGGTGCTAGGTCTTTAGGGGCTCAACCAAAGTTGACTAGCTAGTCAGGGAATCTTAGGAGGGATTGTCCCCTAGAAAGGTACAATAGTACTGATAGGAGCAGTGGTGCTTGTTGTTAGACATCATCTCCTTGTTGCTGGCTTCTTGTTTGGTGTCCTTTTTTAGCCTTTAGGGCTGACCATGTTAGCTAGAGGGGCTGGTCACCCCTCACACCATTTACCCATATTTATTCCCCACTTTATGGAGTCTTGGGCACTTTATCCATTGCCAAACGAGCTTTAAACTGGGTATCATCTTCCTCTTGACTTGGCATGTCTTCTGGCTGCGTTACATCCTCATAATGTGCCAGTGAAAAGAGAGACTTCAAAAGACATCACTTGCAGTCCCACTTGCTCACAAAGAAAGAGAAACTTAGTCTTGATGTCGGTTTCCACAAGGAAGAAAAGACTCGAGGAAAAGCGCCAAACTGTCTTGTCCTCTTGTCTTGCAGCCGGAAGAGGGAGAAAACTTGTGAGAGAACCTGCTGTCCAGCCTTGTGTTCCCTTCCCACAACTCACACTTCCCAACTGACAACCATCTTCTTGCCAAAAGCAAAGGAGAGAGAAAGAGAAAGAATCTGCAGCCGCCTATGTTCTCTGCAGCACAGCAGCCAGCTTGTCCTCCAAAAAGCCAGAGAGAGGGAATAGAGAGGGGACCTGTGTTTCTGTTCTGATGCGCAACACAGCAGCCAATACACTTTTCCTCTCCAAGAGCTGGAACAAGACCTGAAATCAGATGCGCCTGCACATACAACCTGCCTGCAACCCTCTCCAAAAGCAAGAGAAGAACTCCCATGTAGTCCTGCAGCCTGTCTGTGTGTGCTCTTTTTTTTTTTTTTCCCACGCCTGCAATCAGCGCTGCCCGTCTGTTTTCAGAAAAGCTCTCACGCGTCCAGTCCACGCCGCCTGCCGCCTTGCTCTTTCTAAAAGCAAGAGAGAGAAAAAAGGGAGAGAGCCGTGTACTTCCAAAAATGGATTAGCCCCTTCTCTCCATAAAAATCCTAAGGCCCTTTTAAGTTTATTAAAACTTATGCCTAGGGGCCACCCAAGGTTATAAACATTAAAATATTAAATCCCTTGGTCCCCCTTCACACTTGGGGATGTCCACACATGTTACCATTTGTCCGGGCACCCAAGTATGAACAGTTAAATTTTTATCTTGCTCACTGACCACCATGCTCACACTTATGCTGCACCCATTTTCACAGGGTCATGATTGTAGCTCTTGTACCTGCCATCCCTGTACCCGCCTGCTGGCTGCCACCTCTGCACCTGCTGGCTACCACCTCTGTACCCGCCTGCTGGCTGCCATGCCTGTACTTGCTAGTTGCCACCCCTGTACCCGCCTGCTGGCTGCCACCTCTGTACCTGCTGGCTGCCACGCTTGTACCTGTTGGCTACCACCTCTGTACCACCTACGGCACCTGTTGCTGCTGCTGCTGCCTTGTACTCGCCTACAGTACTTGCCGGTTGCTGCTGCTCTGTACCTGCCTATAGCACTTGCTGTTGCTGCCTTGTACCCGACTACAGTACTTGCCGTTTGCTGCTCCTGAATTCGCCATCAGTACCTGCTGCCGGCTACTATTTGCACCAACCAAGAGTACATTAAAGGGGATGGTCTTCTCTCCTTAGATCTGAATTTGAGTCTAAATCAGATACTTGTTTCTATAATTCAAATTCAGATAAGATTAAATTTAAATGTAGTTTTTCTAAGTCTTGTGTAGGCAATCATCACCACTAGTTTCCTTCACCATCGAAGGCCATTGGGATGGTGATTTTTTCGTGTGAGTACCCTGACTGCGCCCTCACATTTAGAGGAGTTAGTGAAGGTCAATGGGGTTTGAGGGAAACTGGGAGCAAAGCTTACTTGGGAGCACAAGGTATTACTTGGGAGCACAAGGTATTACTCCCTCTGCGGTGTCTCACCCTGCCAGGTGTTAGTATGGGCGTGCCTGTTGGTGCACGGACCCGGAAGACCAGTGAGGGGCGGGTGTTCACCTAGTGAAGGTGGGAGACTGTCTGTGATTTGGTCTACTTCGACAACCGATTCTTCATCGACAGGCGGGTGTTCACCCAGTGAAGGTGGGAGACTGCCTGTGATTTGGTCTACTTCGACAACCGATTCTTCATCGACAGAAATCTTTGTTTTCAGTTGTATTTACTCCATGTTATGGAGAAATTTGGCCTTGGGGCCCTTGAACACTTAATACATATAAATACTCCAAGAAATACGAACTGAATACATATAAATACTCTAAGAAATACGAATTGTATTGAGGGGGGGCCAGGGGGGGAGAGCCTTTCCGGCCCCAGTGATGGTGTCAAGTGTTCTTTGTCATTTCCAGTTTTAATTGGGCATTAATGACGTTAGTGGGGATGTCGTAGTATCTAGTCCATACTATGCATAATGGAGTTGATAGTTATATAGTCTTGTGGGTTGACTACTGTGAGTATATAACAGGCACGTTCTTAAAAGGTGAATTTGGGCATGTTCCTGGATTCATCTAGGTATATATTTCAGCCGTATTAGCAGACATGCAGATTTCACATTGTGAAGTTTTCGTTCGAGTTGCGGCCAGTTGATATTGTGCTAATTCTTTCTATCTTTAGCGGTGCATTTGCCCTATCAACTACTTATTTGCTGTACTAATTCTTTCTATTTGCTACTTTCCTTAGTGCTAGGCTTCATTATGGCTGAGTCTACCTTGCATCTTCGGAGGTTTGACAGA